>NC_059204.1:7975393-8195393 GCF_020615455.1 Coregonus clupeaformis | reverse complement strand
CAGTGAACATGATCTTTATTTAAGTGACCTTGATTCTATCCCAGCCATCCCTGAACCTGATTTAGCTTTGAGCCTTTTTGCAGATGTCTTCAATACTTCACTCCACACACAGAGACGCATACACAGCTCTCCCTCGCCCTCCATTTGGCAAATCTGACCATAACTTTATCCTCCTGATTCCTGCTTACAAGCAAAAACTAAAGCAGGAAGCACCAGTGACTCTGTCAATAAAGAAGTGGTCAGATGACGCAGATGCTAAGCTACAGGACTGTTTTGCTAGCACAGACTGGAATATGTTCCGGGATTCTTCTGATGGCATTGAGGAGTACAACACATCAGTCACTGGCTTCATCAATAAGTGCATCGATGACGTCGTCCCCACAGTGACCGTACGTACATACCCCAACCAGAAGCCATGGATTACAGGCAACATCCACACTGAGCTAAAGGGTAGAGCTGCCGCTTTCAAGGAGCGGGACTCTAATGTCACGAGTGTCAGTGTAATGCGGTGGATCGAAGTCAGGCGCAGGACACAGAACTCTAAGAAACTTACTTTACTGTAGAAGTAAAGAAAACAATACAGAACCCCTCCACACAGGGAGGAACAAACCCGCTCACCAACGACACACGAAACGAAAAACAAACACACACAAAACACATTGGGAGCCACTGGGTTAAATAGGGAAGGAGTGATCACATAATGGGCAACAGGTGTGTAACAATAGACAACAGGTGCAACATAGAAACATAGAACATAGATCGGCAGTAGCTAGTATTCCGGTGACGACGAACGCCGAAGCCTGCCCGAGCAAGGAGGAGGGGCAGCCTCGGCAGAATCCGTGACATCTAACCTGGACGCTTATAAGAAATCCTGCTATGCCCTCCGACGAACCATCAAACAGGCAAAGCGTCAATACAGGACTAAGATTGAATCGTACCACACCGGATCCGACGCTCGTCGGATATGGCAGGACTTGCAAACTATTACAAACTACAAAGGGAAGCACAGCCACGAGCTGCCCAGTGACACAAGCCTACCAGACGAGCTAAATTACTTCTATGCTCGCTTCGAGGCAAGCAACACTGAAGCATGCATGAGAGCCTCAGCTGTTCCAGACGACTGTGTGATCACGCTCGCCGTAGCCGATGTGAGTAAGACCTTTAAACAGGTCAACATTCACAAGGCCGCAGGGCCAGATGGATTACCAGGACGTGTACTCCGAGCATGCGCTGACCAACTGGCCAGTGTCTTCACTGACATTTTCAACCTGTCCCTGACTGAGTCTGTAATACCAACATGTTTCAAGCAGACGACCATAGTCCCTGTGCCCAAGAACAGTAAGGTAACCTGCCTAAATGACTACCGACCCGTAGCACTCACGTCTGTAGCCATGAAGTGCTTTGAAAGGCTAGCCATGGCTCACATCAACACCATTATCCCAGAAACCCTAGACCCAGTCCAATTTGCATACCGCCACAACAGATCCACAGATGATGCAATCTCTATTGCACTCCACACTGTCCTTTCCCACCTGGACAAAAGGAACACCTACGTGAGAAAGCTATTCATTGACTACAGCTCAGCGTTCAACACCATAGTGCCCTCAAAGCTCATCACTAAGCTAAGGACCCTGGGACTAAACACCTCCCTCTGCAACTGGATCCTGGACTTCCTGACAGGCCGCCCCCAGGTGGTAAGGGTAGGTAACAACACATCTGCCACGCTGATCCTCAACACGGGGGCCCCTCAGGGGTGCTTGCTCAGTCCCCTCCTGTACTCCCTGTTCACCCATGACTGCATGGCCAGGCATGACTCCAACACCATCATTAAGTTTGCCGACGACGTAACAGTGGTAGGCCTGATCACCGACAACGATGAGACAGCCTATAGGGAGGAGGTCAGAGACCTGGCCGTGTGGTGTCAGGATAACAACCTCTCCCTCAACGTGATCAAGACAAAGGAGACGATTGTGGACTACAGGAAATAGAGGACCGAGCACGCCCCCATTCTCATCGACGGGGCTGTAGTGGAGCAGGTTGAGAACTTCAAGTTCCTTGGTGTCCACATCACCAACAAACTATCATGGTCCAAACACACCAAGACAGTCGTGAAGAGGGCACGACAAAGCCTATTCCCCCTCAGGAGACTGAAAGGATGGCATGGTTCCTCAGATCCTCAAAAAGTTATACAGCTGCGCAATCGAGAGCATCCTGACTGGTTGCATCACCGCCTGGTATGTCAACTGCTCGGCCTCCGACCGCAAAGCACTACAGAGGGTAGTGCGTACGGCCCAGTATATCACTGGGGCCAAGCTTCCTGCCATCCAGGACCTCTATACCAAGCGGTGTCAGAGGAAGGCCCTAAAAATTGTCAAAGACTCCAGCCACCCTAGTCATAGACTGTTCTCTCTGCTACTGCACGGCAAGCGGTACCGGAGCGCCAAGTCTAGGTCCAAAAGGCTTCTTAACAGCTTCTACTCCCAAGCCATAAGACTCATGAACAGCTAATCAAATGGCTACCCAGACTATTTGCATTGTTCCCCCCCCCACCACCCCCTCTTTTATGCTGCTGCTACTCTCTGTTTATTATCTATGCATGGTCACTTTAACTCTACCTACATGTACATTTTACCTCAATTACCTCGACTAACCTGTGCCTCCGCACATTGACTCTGTACCGGTACCCCCTGTATATAGCCTCCATACTGTTATTTGACTGCTGCTCTTTAATTATTTGTTATTTTAATTTTTTACTAATCTATTTTTTACTTAACACTTATTTTTCTTAAAACTGCATTGTTGGTTAAGGGCTTGTAAGTAAGCATTTCACTGTAAGGTCTACACCTGTTGTATTCGGCGCATGTGACAAATAACATTTGATTTGATTTGATAATTATGCTCACTTCAAAAAATGAAGGGTTAAAGGTAGATCGAATGACTGGTACACTCCGGAATTATCAGAAGTAATTCATAAAAGAGATGATGCTTGGGTCAAGGCCAGGAACACAGGCTTAGGCCCAGACTGGCAAGCTTTTAAGCGACTGAGGAATAATTGTGGAAGAGAAATCAGAAAGGCTAATTCTGATTATTATGTAACCGCTCTTTCGGATTGTAATGGGAACCCGGCTAAATTCTGGAAAACTGTCAAATCCCTGAAGGATTCTACTTCCTCCTCTCTGCCACAACAAATTCATTCAGACACTGGCCTCATTATGGAAAACAATGCCATCATTGATGCATTTAATCACCATTTTATTTCAGCGGGCTACCTCTTTGGAATAACTTCTAAGCCTATTCACAATGATAATGGACTGGGTGCTGATAGTGGAAACTTGCTGAATGATTAGAGAAATGATGGTCAAAGCTTTTATTTTAGGTCCTGGATGCTTTGATAGCAATAGACAAGAAATCCACAGGGGCCGACCAATTGGATCCCAGTCTGCTTAAGTGTGCAGCATCCATCATTGTTGTCTTAATAACCCACATTTTAAATGTAACTGTTATCAGGAAATATTCAAAAAGTATGGAAATCAGCTCTTCTGCTGCCACTCCATAAGGGCGGGGATAGTAGTGAGCTTAATAATTATCGCCCCATTTGAAGGCTTCCTTGTCTAGCTAAGATTCTAGAATCCTTGGTAAATGTACAACTTTGTTGTTTTTATCTGAGAAATGTATTTTGAGTGTAAACCAATCAGGGTTTAGGCTTGGCCATAGCACTATTACAGGAACCACTTTAGTTAGAGTTAATGATCTTGTCAATGCTTTAGACACTAAAATGAAATATGCTGCTTTGTTTGTGGACCTGTCAAAAGCTTTTGATACTGTTGATCATGCTATTTTATTGAATAAGTTGTCCTCGATAGGCCTGAGCTCTGACGCCTGTTCATGGTTTCATGATTATCTTAGTGACAGAACTCAGGCCATCGTCATTGTCTGAATTTATTGAAGTACATAAAGGTGTAGCACAGGGATCGATTTTGGGACCTGTTCTCTTCACTATTTACAGTTTTTTACAATCACTTTGGCACTAATTTCAGAACCTTGACGTCATTTTTCAAAACTCTAGACACAAAACTCAAAACGGTCATTACTTGTAACACAGGCTGTCCAATGTTCAAAACATTGCATTGTGCATTCATATCTTTAAAGAAATCTTGCACTTGCACAATCATTGGTTCAAAAAACAAATGTATTGTGAAATACCAATGAAACGTTAATTTAGATCACCCACACACAAGCAACCGATAGTTTCACTGTGTCATTGTTCGTACGATCATTAAATATTGTAGTACAAAATAGGTGATACATGTTTCATTATGGTACTACATGTAAATACATCCCTGTAAAAGTACTGCAGTAGTAGAGAGAATACTACAGACACAGTGGAATCATTGAACAAAATCTGAAATATATTGATGAAAAACAATACAGTACTGTAAAACATCAACTTGCTTGCTTGTACTGTAAAAAGCAAAACATAGGGGTGATTACTGTACTTCTACATTTTCATCAACTCTGTCTTGTGGTTTTGGCCACAGGTTCTCATCTACATCACAATGGATGTTTTCATTAGCCAAACATCTTGGGGAAAAAACCTTTGGCCATGGCGAATCCAGGCCTGACACTGGTCTGCCGTGATGTCATTGCATGCGTCATCCATGGCCTGGAGAAGAGTGACTTGTTCATGAGGGCGCCTATCATAAACCTTCCATCTCCATGTGGAGAAAAATTCCTCAATCGGGTTAAGGAAAGGAGAGTATGGGGGTAAATACAGGGTGGTAAATTGTGCATGGGCCTGAAACCATGCTTGCATCATATGAGCATAATAATAATAATACAGTTTTTTACAATCACTTTGGCACTAATTTCAGAACCTTGACGTCATTTTTCAAAACTCTAGACACAAAACTCAAAACGGTCATCACTTGTAACACAGGCTGTCCAATGTTCAAAACATTGCATTGTGCATTCATATCTTTAAAGAAATCTTACACTTGCACAATCGTTGATTCAAAATACAAATTTATTGTGAAATACCAATGAAACGTTAATTTAGATCACCCACACACAAGCAACCGATAGTTTCACTGTGTCATTGTTCGTACAATCATTAAATATTGTAGTACAAAATAGGTGATACATGTTTCATTATGGTACTACATGTAAATACATCCCTGTAAAAGTACTGCAGTAGTAGAGAGAATACCACAGAAACAGTGGAATCATTGAACAAAATCTGAAATATATTGATGAAAAACAATACAGTACTGTAAAACATCAACTTGCTTGCTTGTACTGTAAAAAGCAAAACATAGGGGTGATTACTGTACTTCTACATTTTCATCAACTCTGTCTTGTGGTTTTGGCCACAGGTTCTCATCTACATCACAATGGATGTTTTCATTAGCCAAACATCTTGGGAAAAACCTTTGGCCATGGCGAATCCAGGCCTGACACTGGTCTGCCGTGATGTCATTGCATGCGTCATCCATGGCCTGGAGAAGAGTGACTTGTTCATGAGGGCGCCTATCATAAACCTTCCATCTCCATGTGGAGAAATATTCCTTAATCGGGTTAAGGAAAGGAGAGTATGGGGGTAAATACAGGGTGGTCAATTGTGCATGGGCCTGAAACCATGCTTGCATCATATGAGCATGGTGGAACCTGACATTATCCCACACAATGACATAGGTCACGCCATCAGCTCTACAGACCTGATCGAGCTCATCAAGGAAGGTTACAAGGGGACCATAGAAACGGTGTCTGATAAAGAATGATGATGAAATATTACATCCATAGATAATGTAGTCTAATTGGTTCATGCTCCACGCTAATTGGTGACAATGAATCTCGTTACTTTGAAACTTTCATGATCTAAACATGGAATATTGTTTGTCTGTTTCCATACAACTATGCATTAAGAGTAATGCAACAGTTACTTATCATTTTGAGCAGTTGTATCAATTGATAGTTGGATAATTGTAATGAAATGAATAGACACTCATCTGAAATGTAATGTGTGAATTGTCTTTTGAAATAGTAGAACTTTGATGTTAAGTTGTGTCATATTGAACAGGTGACTTTTGTTAAATGAACAAATGATCTTTGTTTTATGTGTATTGTATCCAAGCAATTGAAAAAAGTTTTGAAAAATGTGCATTTTGATCATTGGTTGTGAGTTTTGTGTCTAGAGTTTTGAAAAATGATGTAAAGGTTCTGAAATTAGTGCCAAAGTGATTGTAAAAAACTGTATATAAACACCATTGGTCAATGTGTAATTTTTAAAAAATTACTTCATCTATTGTATATACACTGAGTATACAAAACATTGCTCTTTCCATTAAATAGACTGACCAGGTGAATCCAGGTGAAAGCCATGATCCCTTCTTGCGTTAATTTGTTAAATCCACTTAAATCAGCCTCGATGAAGGGGAGGAGACAGGTTAAATAAGGATTTTTAAGCCATGAGACACTTGAGACGTGTATGTGTGCCATTCAGAAGGTGAATGGGCGAAACAAAAAATGTAAGTGCCTTTAAACGGGGTATGGTAGTAGGTGCCAGGCGCACCGGTTTGAGTCAAGAATTACAACGCTGCTGGGTTTTTTCACCCTCAACAGTTTCCAGAGTGTATCAAAAATAGTCCACCACCCAAAGGACATCCAGCCAACGTGCCACAATTGTGGGAAGCATTGGAGTCAACATGGGCCAGCATCCCTGTGGAATGCTTTCGACACCTTGTAGAGTCCATGCCCCGACGAATTGAGGCTGTTCTGAGGGTAAAAGTCAGGGGGGGGAGGTGCAACTCATATTAGGAAGGTGTTCCTAATGTTTGGTATACTCGGGGTACACATTCAGATCCCTTGACTTTTTCCACATTTTGTTACGTTACAGCCTTATTCTAAAATGGATGATATTGTTTTTTCACCCCCTCATTGATCTACACACAGAACCCCATAATGACGAAGCAAAAACAGATTGTTAGAATTTTTTGCAACTGTATAAAAAAGAAAGAAATTGAAATATGACGTTTACATAATTATATTTATTCATTTACATAATTATTCAGACCCTTTACTCAGTACTTTGTTGAAGCACCTTTGGCAGCGATTACAGCCTCGAGTCTTCTTGGGTATGACGCTAGAAGCTTGGCACACCTGTATGTGGGGAGTTTCTCCCATTCTTCTCGATCGGGTTCAAGGACATTCAGAGACGTGTCCTGAAGCCACTCCTGCGCTGTCTTGGCTGTGTGCTTAGGGTCGTTGTCCTGTTGGAAGGTGAACCTTCTCCCCAGTCTGAGGTCCTGAGCGCTCTGGAGCAGGTTTTCATCAAGGATCTCTCTGTATTTGGCTCCGTTCATCTATGCCTCGATCCTGACTAGTCTCCCAGTCCCTGCCACTGAAAAACATCCCCACAGCATGATGCTGACACCACCATGCTTCACCGTAGGGATGGTGTCAGGTTTCCTCCAGACGTGACGCTTCGCATTCAGGCCATAGAGTTCAATCTTGGTTTCATCAGAGCAGAGAATCTTGTTTTGCGTGGTCTGAGAGTCCTTTAAGTGCCTTTTGACTAACTCCAAGCGGGCTGTCATGTGCCTTTTACTGAGGAGTGGCTTCCGGCTGGCCACTCTACCATAAAGGCCTGATTGGTGGAGTGCTGCAGAGATGGTTGTCCTTCTGGAAGGTTCTCCCATCTCCACAGAGGAACTCTGGAGCTCTGTCAGAGTGACCATCGGGTTCTTGGTCACCTCCCTGACCAAGGCCCTTCTCCCCCGATTGCTCAGTGTGGCCAGCTCTAGGAAGAGTCTTGGTGGTTCCAAACTTCTTCCATTTAAGAATGATGGAGGCCACTGTGTTCTTGGGGACCTTCAATGCTGCAGACATTTTTTGGTGCCCTTCCCCAGATCTGTGCCTCGACACAATCCTGTCTCGGAGCTCTACGGACAATTCCTTTGACCTCATGGCTTGGTTTTTGCTCTGACATGCACTGTCAACTGTGGGACCTTATATAGACAGGTGTGTGCCTTTCCAAATCATTTCCAACGAATTGAATTTAGCACAGGTGAACTCCAACCAATTTGTAGAAACATGTCAAGGATGATCAAATGAAACAGGATGCACCTGAACTCAATTTTGAGTCTCATAGCAAAGGGTCTGAATACTTACGTAAATAAGGTATTTTCTGTGTTTTATTTTTAATACATTTGCAAACATTTCTGAAAACCTGTTTTCGCTTTGTCATTTTGGGGTATTGTATATAGATTGATGAGGGGAAAAATCATTTAATCAATTTTAGAATAAGGCTGTAACGTAACAAAATGTGGAAAAAGTCAAGGGGTCTGAATACTTTCCGAATAGGTTGGGTATAGTGTGTATATTTATTTTGTATATACAGGGCGCATTTGTAAAAGAGACCTAGGTCTCAATATGTCTTCCCTGTTAATATAAAGGTTAAATAAAAATAAAAAATATAAATGTCTGACCGAGTGCAATGTTGACACACACAACAATAGGATTTGTGAAACGTTACACGAATCTTCAGCTTGTACTTGTGAAACGATGTATTTTGTTGTGTTTCATATGGCTTTTTTTCCAGTGCAAGAAAACAGCAAGGCTTTGAATGTTTAGAACCACTAAATTTCTCCACAGAACACCATGTTAACCACTTTGAACTTGAATAATTGAAAATCAGCGACTACAACCACTAGGTGGGGCTTTGACAGATTTATCCATGAAAATTCTCTTTTCAAAATGTTTTCACATAAACAGTCGGGCTGATACTGTTCAATGCAGAGACACAATTACTGTTCATCAAATATTTTGGTCCTAGAGGTCACCTCTGTTTAGACCTCTTCTTATTCATCTAACATCTAATTTCCTTCAAAATGTCATACATTCCAGAACTTTTCATAAAAGGAAAGCTTTTTCACGTAACCAATTGTAAAATACTCTCATGTGTTCTTCTTTAAATAGCTTTATGCAGAAGTAAAATTGTCAATACTATACATATGAGTATCAAATACATAATAAGCAGCAGTTTTGCAGAGTACACTGACTCCACCCTCTCAATCTCCCAGCAAGTAGCATTTTCACACACCCATTGTAATTGTTCCAGATGCTTCCCATTCAGGCAGTATAGCATGCCTGTGGTGGGAACACTGAGTAACAGTAGCACTGTCTATCTCCCTCTGTTCTCTCTGGCCCGCACCTGACCCCTTTCACTGGCCTGCTCCTGACCCCTTTCACTGGCCTGCTCTTGACCCCTTTTTTATTTTTTATTTTATTTTACGTCATTTAGCAGACGCTCTTATCCAGAGCGACTTACAGTTAGTGAATACATACAGTGGGGAAAAAAAGTATTTAGTCAGCCACCAATTGTGCAAGTTCTCCCACTTAAAAAGATGAGAGATGCCTGTAATTTTCATCATAGGTACACGTCAACTATGACAGACAAATTGAGAAAAAAAAATCCAGAAAATCACATTGTAGGACTTTTAATGAATTTATTTGCAAATTATGGTGGAAAATAAGTATTTGGTCAATAACAAAAAAGTTTCTCAATACTTTGTTATATACCCTTTGTTGGCAATGACACAGGTCAAACGTTTTCTGTAAGTCTTCACAAGGTTTTCACACACTGTTGCTGGTATTTTGGCCCATTCCTCCATGCAGATCTCCTCTAGAGCAGTGATGTTTTGGGGCTGTCGCTGGGCAACACGGATTTTCAACTCCCTCCAAAGATTTTCTATGGGGTTGAGATCTGGAGACTGGCTAGGCCACTCCAGGACCTTGAAATGCTTCTTACGAAGCCACTCCTTCGTTGCCCGGGCGGTGTGTTTGGGATCATTGTCATGCTGAAAGACCCAGCCACGTTTCATCTTCAATGCCCTTGCTGATGGAAGGAGGTTTTCACTCAAAATCTCACGATACATTGCCCCATTCATTCTTTCCTTTACACGGATCAGTCGTCCTGGTCCCTTTGCAGAAAAACAGCCCCAAAGCATGATGTTTCCACCCCCATGCTTCACAGTAGGTATGGTGTTCTTTGGATGCAACTCAGCATTCTTTGTCCTCCAAACACGACGAGTTGAGTTTTTACCAAAAAGTTATATTTTGGTTTCATCTGACCATATGACATTCTCCCAATCCTCTTCTGGATCATCCAAATGCACTCTAGCAAACTTCAGACGGGCCTGGACATGTACTGGCTTAAGCAGGGGGACACAGCAGGATTTGAGTCCCTGGCGGCGTAGTGTGTTACTGATGGTAGGCTTTGTTACTTTGGTCCCAGCTCTCTGCAGGTCATTCACTAGGTCCCCCGTGTGGTTCTGGGATTTTTGCTCACCGTTCTTGTGATCATTTTGACCCCACGGGGTGAGATCTTGCGTGGAGCCCCAGATCGAGGGAGATTATCAGTGGTGTTGTATGTCTTCCATTTCCTAATAATTGCTCCCACTGTTGATTTCTTCAAACCAAGCTGCTTACCTATTGCAGATTCAGTCTTCCCAGCCTGGTGCAGGTCTACAATTTTGTTTCTGGTGTCCTTTGACAGCTCTTTGGTCTTGGCCATAGTGGAGTTTGGAGTGTGACTGTTTGAGGTTGTGGACAGGTGTATTTTATACTGATAACAAGTTCAAACAGGTGCCATTAATACAGGAAACGAGGGGAGGACAGAGGAGCCTCTTAAATAAGAAGTTACAGGGCTGTGAGAGCCAGAAATCTTGCTTGTTTGTAGGTGACCAAATACTTATTTTCCACCATAATTTGCAAATAAATTCATTAAAAGTCCTACAATGTGATTTTCTGGATTTTTTTTTCTCAATTTGTCTGTCATAGTTGACGTGTACCTATGATGAAAATTACAGGCATCTCTCATCTTTTTAAGTGGGAGAACTTGCACAATTGGTGGCTGACTAAATACTTTTTTTCCCCACTGTATATATATATATATATATTTTTCATACTGGCCCCCCGTGGGAATCAAACCCACAACCCTGGCGTTGCAAACGCCATGCTTTATCAACTGAGCTACATCCCTGCCGGCCATTCCCTCCCCTACCCTGGACGACGCTGGGCCAATTGTGCGCCTCCCATGAGTCTCCCGGTCGCGGCCGGCTGTGACAGAGCCTGGATTCGAACCAGGATCTCTAGTGGCACAGCTAGCACTGCGATGCAGTGCCTTAGACCACTGCGCCACTCAGGAGACACTGGCCTGCTCCTGACCCCTTTCACTGGCCTGCTCCTGACCCCTTTAACTGGCCTGCTCCTGACCCCTTTCACTGGCCTGCTCCTGACCCCTTTAACTGGCCTGCTCCTGACCCCTTTCACTGGCCTGCTCCTGACCCCTTTCACTGGCCTGCTCTTGACCCCTTTCTTTGGGCTGCTACTGACAGTCTGCCCTAATAACCAACTAAGGGATCCTCCAAAAAAGCAGGGCCCTGAGTTTATCCTGACCACCTGATCTGACAGGGACAAAGTCCAGGGCCTAGTTATAGCTTATAATAGTTATAGTTTATAACTACATAGGACCGACTCCAGGACCTAGTTATTATAGTTTATAACTACATAGGACCCACTCCAGGACCTAGTTATTATAGTTTATAACTACATAGGACCCACTCCAGGACCTAGTTATTATAGTTTATAACTACATAGGACCCACTCCAGGACCTAGTTATTATAGTTTATAACTACATAGGACCCACTCCAGGACCTAGTTATTATAGTTTATAACTACATAGGATCCACTCCAGGACCTAGTTATTATAGTTTATAACTACATAGGACCAACTCCAGGACCTAGTTATTATAGTTTATAACTACATAGGACCCACTCCAGGACCTAGTTATTATAGTTTATAACTACATAGGACCCACTCCAGGACCTAGTTATTATAGTTTATAACTACATAGGACCCACTCCAGGACCTAGTTATTATAGTTTATAACTACATAGGACCAACTCCAGGACCTAGTTATTATAGTTTATAACTACATAGGACCCACTCCAGGACCTAGTTATTATAGTTTATAACTACATAGGACCCACTCCAGGACCTAGTTATTATAGTTTATAACTACATAGGATCCACTCCAGGACCTAGTTATTATAGTTTATAACTACATAGGACCCACTCCAGGACCTAGTTATTATAGTTTATAACTACATAGGACCAACTCCAGGACCTAGTTAATATAGTTTATAACTACATAGGACCCACTCCAGGACCTAGTTATTATAGTTTATAACTACATAGGACCCACTCCAGGACCTAGTTATTATAGTTTATAACTACATAGGACCCACTCCAGGACCTAGTTATTATAGTTTATAACTACATAGGTCCCACTCCAGGACCTAGTTATTATAGTTTATAACTACATAGGATCCACTCCAGGACCTAGTTATTATAGTTTATAACTACATAGGACCAACTCCAGGACCTAGTTATTATAGTTTATAACTACATAGGACCCACTCCAGGACCTAGTTATTATAGTTTATAACTACATAGGACCAACTCCAGGACCTAGTTATTATAGTTTATAACTACACAGGACCCACTCCAGGACCTAGTTATTATAGTTTATAACTACATAGGACCCACTCCAGGACCTAGTTATTATAGTTTATAACTACATAGGACCAACTCCAGGACCTAGTTATTATAGTTTATAACTACACAGGACCCACTCCAGGACCTAGTTATTATAGTTTATAACTACATAGGACCCACTCCAGGACCTAGTTATTATAGTTTATAACTACATAGGACCCACTCCAGGACCTAGTTATTATAGTTTATAACTACATAGGATCCACTCCAGGACCTAGTTATTATAGTTTATAACTACATAGGACCCACTCCAGGACCTAGTTATTATAGTTTATAACTACATAGGACCAACTCCAGGACCTAGTTAATATAGTTTATAACTACATAGGACCCACTCCAGGACCTAGTTATTATAGTTTATAACTACATAGGACCCACTCCAGGACCTAGTTATTATAGTTTATAACTACATAGGACCCACTCCAGGACCTAGTTATTATAGTTTATAACTACATAGGTCCCACTCCAGGACCTAGTTATTATAGTTTATAACTACATAGGATCCACTCCAGGACCTAGTTATTATAGTTTATAACTACATAGGACCAACTCCAGGACCTAGTTATTATAGTTTATAACTACATAGGACCCACTCCAGGACCTAGTTATTATAGTTTATAACTACATAGGACCAACTCCAGGACCTAGTTATTATAGTTTATAACTACACAGGACCCACTCCAGGACCTAGTTATTATAGTTTATAACTACATAGGACCCACTCCAGGACCTAGTTATTATAGTTTATAACTACATAGGATCCACTCCAGGACCTAGTTATTATAGTTTATAACTACATAGGACCAACTCCAGGACCTAGTTATTATAGTTTATAACTACATAGGACCCACTCCAGGACCTAGTTATTATAGTTTATAACTACACAGGACCCACTCCAGGACCTAGTTATTATAGTTTATAACTACATAGGACCCACTCCAGGACCTAGTTATTATAGTTTATAACTACATAGGACCCACTCCAGGACCTAGTTATTATAGTTTATAACTACATAGGACCAACTCCAGGACCTAGTTATTATAGTTTATAACTACATAGGACCCATTCCAGAGCCTTGTACAGTCCATTGGGAAAGTATTCAGACCCCTTGACTTTTTCCACATTTTGTTACGTTACAGCCTTCTTCTAAAATTGATTACATGTATCTATTTCCTCATCAATCTACACACAATACCTCATAATGACGAAGTGAAAACAGTTTTTTAGAAATGTTTTGCAAATGTATTAAAAAATAAAAAACAGAAATACCTTATTTACATAAGTATTCAGACCCTTTGCTATGAGACTCGAAATTGAGCTCATTGATCATTCCATTGATCATCCTTGAGATGTTTCTACAACTTGATTGGAGTCCACCTGTAGTAAATTCAATTGATTGGACATTATTTGAAAAGGCACACACCTGCACACACCTATATAAGGTCCCACAGTTGACAGTGCATGTCAGAGCAAAAACCAAGCCATGAGGTCGAAGGAATTGTCCATCGAGCTCAGAGACAGGATTGTCTCGAGGCACAGATCTGGGGAAGGGTACCGAAAAATGTCTGCAGCATTGAAGGTCCCCAAGAACACAGTAGCCTCCATCATTCTTAAATGGAAGAAGTTTGGAACCACCAAGACTCTTCCTAGAGCTGACCGCCCGGCCAAACTGAGCAATCGGGGGAGATGGTTACTCTGACGGAGCTCCAGATTTCCTCTGTGGAGATGGGAGAACCTTCCAGAAGGACAACCATCTATGCGGCACTACACCAATCAGGCCTTTATGGTAGAGTGGCCAGACAGAAACCACTCCTCAGTAAAAGGCACATGACAGCCCGCTTGGAGTTTGCCAAAAGGCACCTAAAGGACTCTGACCATGAGAAACAAGATTCTCTGCTCTGATGAAACCAAGATTGAACTTTTTGGCCTGAATGCCAAGTGTCACATCTGGAGGAAACCAGGCACCATCCCTACGGTGAAGCATGGTGGTGGCAGCATCATGCTGTGGGGATGTTTTTCAGCAGCAGGGACTTGGAGACTAGTCAGGATCGAGGGAAAGATGAACAGAGCAAAGTACAGAAAGATCCTTGATGAAAACCTGCTCCAGAGCGCTCAGGACCTCAGACTGGGGCGAAGGTTCACCTTCCAACAGGACAACGACCCTAAGCACACAGCCAAGACAATGCAGGAGTGGCTTCGGGACAAGTCTCTGAATGTCCTTGAGTGGCCCAGCCAGAGCCCGGACTCGAACCCGATTGAACATCTCTGGAGAGACCTGAAAATAGCTGTGCAGCGACGCTCCCCATCCAACCTGACAGAGCTTGAGAGGATCTGCAGAGAATAATGGGAGAAACTTATGTAAATGTAATATTTCCAGGGTTTTTTGTTTTATACATTTGCAAAAAATTCTAAAAACCAGTTTTTGCTTTGTCATTATAGGGTATTGTGTGTAGATTGATGAGGGGGAAAAAACGATGTAATCCATTTTAGAATAAGGCTGTAACGTAACAAAATGTGGAAAAAGTCAAGGGGTCTGAATACATTCCGAATCCACTGTAACTACATAGTATCCACTCCAGGGCCTAGTTATATCTTATAACTACATAGGCCCCATTCAGGGAAAAGTCAGGGCCATATCCCAGAGGTATAATACATTATTACGGGTGCTCCATGCTAAAAGCCTAATTGAAAAGATAAAGCTGAGCTTGAGCTTACATCTAGATATGACTCACATTCAGGGATTTACAGTGGATCTTTTTTGACAGAGGCATGCCAGTATCTCTCCATGCAATCACACTTCTGATTTTTTCACACTGTGGCATTTGATTACACAGCCTGTGCTCTGTTTGCGCTAGCTTTATACACTAACACCATTCAGGTGACTTTAAATTAAAGCCACTTATTTCCCCCCAGTCCTTTTAAAAATGGGTTTCTGTTTTACAACAAGGTTATTTTAGTGTGTAATTGTAGAGTTGTTTTTCTCTCTCTCTCTTGTTTAGAACAAATGTAATATTTACAGATGCCATGAAGAGACTGACTGTTCTAAACACATCCAAATCACTGTAACTCCTAGCTGCCTCCCCTCTGCCCGAGCAGCACGTCCACAATGCCCCCAGCATGCATTGCTTACGGAGCAATTCCACTATTTAAAGCTTTCAATTGTGATTTGCTGACCAGTTGCTGACTTGAGTTTTTATCCCTGTAGCCTGTAGTCATTTAACTGCCGATTACATTACTAAAGAGCTACAATGGACTGGACAATGCCAGAGAGCTTTACATGTCACTGATGTCATTGGCTGCAAAGAATAGGATTCTGCAGTTGGTCAGAATATCACAGTGTTTACAACGAGAGGCCACCACGGGGTTGAGAGAGAGAGAGAGAGAGAGAGAGAGAGAGAGAGAGAGAGAGAGAGAGAGAGAGAGAGAGAGAGAGAGAGAGAGAGAGAGAGAGAGAGAGAGAGAGAGAGAGAGAGAGAGAGAGAGAGAGAGAGAGAGAGAGAGAGAGTTACTGGTTAGAAGGTGTGTGTTTATAGTGTGTTGGTTGAGCATGGTGCTATGGTTGAGCATTTGTGAGTCTGAGATGGTGTGTTGTCAAGCGAAAAGAGATTGTCATTATATGCTTTCCTACAAGCCAACATGTTTTGGAGATCCAAGGAGACTGGGTTTTAGACAATTTATTTTCTGCAATGAAAGATGTAATTTTATGTTGGTAATGAATATCATAGATAATAAAACAATGTGACATTTATTGAATCTAATCTCATCATACTCTGTTGCACCATCAAACCACTATTATTCCACAGTTGCTGTATTCCCATGATATTATTCAGCCATGCTGCTCTGATATACCAACCTAAAGGCGTGACTTATACCAAATATATCCTTCAGTGGACAGATGGACAAACTACATGTATCTCTTTTATAGAGGGGTGTGGGTTTCCAGAGGGTATAAATCTGGTGCGTGTGTTATAACTTCACTCCCATTGAAAATATCATATTCCCTCTGTCACAGTACACGTTCACCGTTTAGTCATCTGCTTTAGGGCCGCTCTTGTCAAACCAGATACTACGATTATAATATGAGGAGGAGGACATACAGTATAGATGGTGTGAGGTTAGATAGATGGTATTTTAAATCAAGATATCGAGTGAATGTAAGGATACATAAATTGTGTTACTGTTGTGGCCTGGATCTAAACAGGTTTTCCCATCTCAAGAGGTTAAAAAATATACATACTATTAGTAAATGCCTATTAAGTGCGAGATAAAGTAACAGGGTTGACCGTAACAGGGTTGACCATAACAGGGTTGACTATTTTATGTTAAATCAGCCATAAATCCCCTGGTGACAGGGGGAATGGAATCTTGTTCTGTGCAACAGGGAGGGGCAATTGAATGCAAGTTTCACCAAAATGCAATTCTTCTTACATTTCTAGCCTGTCTATCTATGGGTAACAGGGTTGACGTGTTCTGCTCGACCCACTAATCTTCCCACCACAAAACACCAGAAAATGGCAGGCTCACCTGCTTCTACTCTATGATTTGACTATTATATGTTAAATGTTTCTTTTAAAAAATAAAATAAAAAAAATAAGGGAATAGTTTCACCATATTCAAATGATAGTCCAGTTCACATAACAGGGTTGACCTTAAAATGAGGGTCACATGCAATAAAAAAGAATCTTCAGAAATGACTTTATCAAAGCAACAAAATAACAAGGCCTTTACATTGATGGTGAAAATCTGAGACATTTGGGGATTAAGTGGGTTAAAATCTTCCTAGAAGTGACATAGGGTTGAGGGAGGGACGTACAAATGCTGAATTTTGGCACTTTAGCAAGCCTTTATATATATATATATATATTTAAAAAAATAACGATTTATTGAATGATCCATGTGGTCTATATTAAAGGGCACTTCATTTAATATAACAGGCTTTTAAAATGCAATATTGGTGCACAATTCCTACTTAAAATATAAAAAGTGACGCAAAAGGCCCTCATTAAATGTAACTCATTTTGAACAGAGCGCCCCTAGGATTTCACGTGGGTTGTTTCCTATTGGCCCAAGAGGTCTGCAGGTCTCATCATGTCCACCACTCCCATGAAGTGTAGTAGGTGGTGGGGTCAACGTACTACAAGGGTAACAGCTGTCACTATGCCTGTTTAACAGGCCCAGCAACCTTTATAAAGACACAGGGCTGGAGACCACTTAAACCCTCCTACAATTGGCTGGCTGCCTCAGTTACAGTGTTGACGGCTCTTCCCTTAGGGGAGGCATCACAGAGCAGGTACAGTGGCTTGCGAAAGTATTCACCCCCCTCTTGACATTTTTCCTATTTTGTTGCCTTACAACCTGGAGTTAAAATTGATTTTTTTTTTTTTTTTTGGGGGGTTTGCATAATTTGATTTACACGACATACCTACCACTTTGAAGATGCAAAATATTTTCTGTTGTGAAACAAACAAGAAATAAGACAAAAAAAACAGAAAACTTGAGCGTGCATAACTATTCACCCCCCCCCCCAAAGTCAATACTTTGTAGAGCCACCTTTTGCAGCAATTACAGCTGCAAGTCTCTTGGGGCATGTCTCTATAAGCTTGGCACATCTTGCCACTGGTGTGACTTCTGAAGGTAATTGGTTGCACCAGATCTTACTTAGGGGCTTCATAGCAAAGGGGGTGAATACATATGCACGCACCACTTTTCCGTTGTTTATTTTCTCGAATTTTTTTGAAACACGTTCTTTTTTCTATTTTTTTTCTTCACCAATTTTGAGTATTTTGTGTATGTCCATTACATGAAATCCAAATAAAAATCCATTTAAATTACAGGTTGTAATGCAACAAAATAGGAAAAACGCCAAGGGGGATGAATACTTTTGCAAGGCACTGTAGCGGTCAAACACAGAAATGGTTCCAATAGTTTTTTCACCATTCATTTTTCCCATAGGGAATTTTAGAAACACTTCAAATAAGGTCTGTGTTTCGTGTAGGCTTACCCTGGCGTGGCATTTTGATAACCGTGTAAATCACTCTCGGAACAAACTGACTTTTATCAATATTTTGCCTGTATTTACCCCCCAAAAGCGAAATGCTAATTAGCCGCTAATGTGGCTATCATACGGAACTACACGTGCCTGCCCCAAGCTTCACGTCACTCACCAGTGCCATGATGATCTGGACGAGACTGACGAATCAAGGCAAAGGTAAGAATCTCTAGATTAACTATCTAATCTTAGCTATATTCAGTAATTAATACATTCGCTAAATTTGTTTAAATGGACAATTCTATGAACTGTCTTGGGCAAGTTATCAAGTTTACACACTACCTGTTATCCAGCTAGCTAGCTCATGGTTGCTAGATAGTTAGCAAATTAGCCTGGCTAGATGGTTAGATTAGGGCTCTATTCGTCTAGCCATTTAAATGCCAGAAAGATTTGTCATTAAAACAAGATGAGCTTTTTTGGCCTTTTTATAAACCAACAGTCTAGCTTGATAGTTAACTAGCTACCTAACTTACAGTGGGGAAAAAAAGTATTTAGTCAGCCACCAATTGTGCAAGTTCTCCCACTTAAAAAGATGAGAGAGGCCTGTAATTTTCATCATGGGTACACGTCAACTATGATGTAACAAGGGTATATAACAAAGTATTGAGAAACTTTTGTTATTGACCAAATACTCATTTTCCACCATAATTTGCAAATAAATTCATTAAAAATCCTACAATGTGATTTTCTGGAGAAAAAAAATCTCATTTTGTCTGTCATAGTTGACGTGTACCTATGATGAAAATTACAGGCCTCTCTCATCTTTTTAAGTGGGAGAACTTGCACAATTGGTGGCTGACTAAATACTTTTTTTCTCCACTGTAGATGCCGTTCTTGATCATGTTTATTTGTGTCTTTGTGGGTGAGGAGTGGGTACTTCAAGTAGTTACTACTGGACTTGTAGCTACCTTACCTAGCTGTATTATTTAGGTTTGGTTTTTTGAGAGGTTTCAGAGATGGACTGATTAGCATCCTCTCTTGGGTCAACAGTGTGCTAACTTTACTGCATGAAGAAGACATTGATCTGTTTGCTGTCAACCTCTGGACAGCATTTTTTACATTTTAGATTTTAGTCATTTAGCAGACGCTCTTATCCAGAGCGACTTACAGTTAGTGAGTGCATACATTGTTTTTATTTTTTGTATAAAAAAATATCAAACTGGCCCCCCGTGGCATATACATATTAGTACAGCTATGTAAACTTATTTAAACTTATTACCTGCTGTAAACTTACCTGCTATGGTGGGTTTTAAATTAATTAGTATTCACACGTTTGTTGTTAAGAATTACTGTCATGTTATTGATGCCAAATTGCAAACCTTATTTGCACCTCATCTATTCCAGAACTAATGGGTGACCTTGAGTCTTATCACCTCTCAACTAGGTAAGCTGTTTCAACCTGTAACACTATTCTCCTGCTTTGATCTTTTTCAGTCATTGAAGGAAGTCCTGAAGAGCAGGAGTGTGTGCAGGGTTTTGTCCCAGCCCAGCTCTAACACCCGACTTAAATAATCAACATGCCGAATCACAGCGACGGTCTATGATTTGTAATCCGGTATGAGCTGGGCTAGAACAAAAGCTTGCACACACTCCTGCCATTCAGATACTGGAGATGTCCACCCTTCGATGATATTGATACATAACTCACGCTCCACTCTCAAGTTGAAGTTGAACTTTGTTGAATGATGACGAGGCGGCGGCTGCTACGGAGGGAGCAGCTGGGAACCAGAAGACTGCAGCCAAGGTAGCACTGGTCCACACCTGCCCTGTCTGTCGGGTGAGTAGTATAGGTTGGTACTGCATGTGCCTTTCGGTTCCTCTCCATGTGTAGGGTACAGTACTGGCCTGAGTTGTACAGTCTTTCATGTGTGTAGTAGTTTGTTGCATCGTAATTGCTTAGTTTAGCGTTTGTGTCAATTTTGAAATTAAATCAAAGCCACAGATTGTTAATGTCCTCCATTTTTCACTTGACCTTTATAGACGCAGACCTGACGACATTCAAGCAGCACTTTGAGAGCAAGCATCCCAAGTCTCCAATGGTCCCAGTACTGGTTGATGTGCAGGCATCCCAAGTCTCCAATGGTCCCAGTACTGGTTGATGTGCAGGCATCCCAAGTCTCCAATGGTCCCAGTACTGGGTGATGTGCAGGCATCCCAAGTCTCCAATGGTCCCAGTACTGGTTGATGTGCAGGCATCCCAAGTCTCCAATGGTCCCAGTACTGGTTGATGTGCAGGCATCCCAAGTCTCCAATGGTCCCAGTACTGGTTGATGTGCAGGCATCCCAAGTCTCCAATGGTCCCAGTACTGGGTGATGTGCAGGCATCCCAAGTCTCCAATGGTCCCAGTACTGGTTGATGTGCAGGCATCCCAAGTCTCCAATGGTCCCAGTCCTGGTTGATGTGCAGGCATCCCAAGTCTCCAATGGTCCCAGTCCTGGTTGATGTGCACGCCTTCCATCATTCACACACAGTAGACATAGTGTAAACCACCATGTTGTCAACAAAATGCTGTCCTCTATGCTTAAGTTGTATTGTGTATGGCAAAATGTATGGAAATTAGGTGATCACTCATCATCTTTAATGTTGTGATTTACGGACACACGATGACCACGATTTGAATGCTGCAACTGAGAGAGAATGACATTGAGGGACACATGCTGAGACCCCGAGTATGACTGGACATGGGGACGGCTGGATATTTGTGGTAGGACGACCTAAAAGAGGCGCAGAAGCACACCAGCACCCCATTTAATGTTTATTCTATGGCCAACCACCCCTCTGGCTACACCTTAATCCACACTATGCCTTCCTTCTATGCCCCCTGGTCCAACTCCCTCAACTTTGGACACTTTGGAACTCTCCATCTTATCTCCATAAACCCACCCTATCTTCACTCCATCTTATCTCCATAAACCCACCCTATCTTCACTCCATCTTATCTCCATAAACCCACCCTATCTTCACTCCATCTTATCTCCATAAACCCACCCTATCTTCACTCCATCTTATCTCCATAAACCCACCCTATCTTCACTCCATCTTATCTCCATAAACCCACCCTATCTTCACTCCATCTTATCTCCATAAACCCACCCTATCTTCACTCCATCTTATCTCCATAAACCCACCCTATTTTCACTCCATCTTATCTCCATAAACCCACACTATCTTCACTCCATCTTATCTCTATAAACCCACCCTACCTTCACTCCATCTTATCTCCATAAACCCACCCTATCTTCACTCCATCTTATCTCTATAAACCCACCCTACCTTCACTCCATCTTATCTCCATAAACCCACCCTATCTTCACTCCATCTTATCTCTATAAACCCACTCTACCTTCACCCGTCTTCCCTATGCTGGTTCCATCACTTGTTCTTCTCCTGATTTGATAACATCTAGTCTAGACTCGCTTGCACGCTTAATAACATTTTACTGCGGTGGGCTAAATCAGGGTCACACAGAGTGTTTCTTGGTAGTCTTAAACAAATCTATTTTGAAACAAAAGTATACGCCTCACACACATGGTTATGGGCTTAAAGAAAGAAGACACCTGTAACATGTCAGATATAGAGTTGAAATGTATTACATTTGGAGTTTGCATCTCAATATTACACTTTATATACATCACAGAAGAATGAAATATAACAAAATTTGTTTGACATAGAAACACTGGATTTTCGGCATTAAAAAAAAAGTATATGTTATTAATTATGAAATTGTGAAAAATATTAATAACATTCCACCCATGAGGCCACTAGAGGGCGCTTTGGTCATTTTACTGCAGGAAAGGGCTACAACTGTCGTGTTGTACTATTTTAGCTACCTTTTTTTCCCCCACCTGTGTAATGCCGTCCTCATCCTGCTTATTCTGGCAAATAAATAAAAGTAAACGTGCTGCTCACAATTAGCAGAAGTGTGCTGCTCACAGTTGACAGGAAGGGATACAGCTGCCGATTCTGTTGCAAAAGTTTTTTAAACGGAAGCGAATGGAGCGTAACAGGGAGGGACCTACCTGAATTTGTCCAATAGAAACGCTGGATGGTAAGGACAGTTGTAGCCCAAATGAGTGTTCTCAGGGCGTGGAGCTGAGAAATTCCCCAGGGGAAGCTCTTAGGCTGTAACTTTCTCTTTCACAAACTCTCTCTCTGTCATCACCACTAGCTGGCAAGCAAATCCAACTGTTTGGCTAATGATTACACCCCAGCTGTTTCTCCATTTGTAACTCACCCACCAAAAATCACAATATGCTGTTTTACATTTTATTATATTTCCTATAATTCCTAAAACTGAAAATAACAAGAATCTGTGTGCTCTCGATTAGTAATAATAGACCGAACTAAAATATAAATGCAACGTGTAAAGTGTGGGTCCCATGTTTCATGAGCTGAAATAAAAGATCCTAGAAATGTTCCATACATTCTAAGAGCTTATTTATCAAAATGTTGTGGCCAGATTTGTTTACATCGCTGTTAGCGAGCATTTCTCCTTTGCCAAGATAATCCATCCACCTGCCAGGTGTGGCAAATCAAGAAGCTGATTAAACAGCATGATCATTACACAGGTGCACCTTGTGCTGGGGACAAAGAAAAGGCTTCTCTAAAATGTGCAGTTTTGTCACACAACACAATGCCACAGATGTCTCAAGTTTTGAGGGAGCGTGCAATTGGCATGCTGACTGCAGGAATGTCCACCAGAGCTGTTGACAGAGAATGTAATGTTCATTTCTCCACCATAAGCCGCCTCCAACTTCATTTTAGAGAATTTGGCAGTACGTCCAACCGGCCTCAACACCGCAGACCATGTGTAACCACGCCAGCCCAGGACCTACACATCAGGCTTCTTCACTTGCGGGATAATCTGAGACCAGCCACCTGGACAGTTGATGAAACTGTGGGTTTGCACAACCGAAGAATTTCTGCACAAACTGTCAGAAACCATCTTGGGGAAGCTCATCTGCGTGCTCGTCGTCCTCACCAGAGTCTTGACCTGACTGCAGTTTGGCGTCGTTACCGACTTCAGTGGGCAAATGCTCACCTTCGATGGCCACTGGCACGCTGCAGGACAACGAACACAATTGCATTTTATCGATGGCTATTTGAATGCACAGAGATACCGTGACGAGATCCTGAGGCCCATTGTCGTGCCATTCATCCGCCACCATCACCTCATGTTTCAGCATGATAATGCACGGCCCCATGTCGCAAGAATCTGTACACAATTCCTGGAAGCTGAAAATGTCCCAGTTCTTCCATGGCCTGCATACTCACCAGACATGATGCTCTGGATTGACGTGTACGACAGCGTGTTCCGGTTCCCGCCAATATCCAGCAACTTCACACAGCCATTGAAGAGGAGTGGGACAACATTCCACAGGCAACAATCAAACGCCTGTTGAACTCTATGCTAAGGAGATGAGGCAAATGGTGGTCACACCAGATACTCACTAGTTTTCCAATCCACACCCCTCCCTTTTTTTAAGGTATCTGTGACCAACAGATGCATATCTGTATTCCCAGTCATGTGAAAGCCATAGATTAGGGCCTAATGAATTCATTTAAATTGACTGATTTCCTTATATAAACTGTAACTCAGTAAAATCTTTGAAATTGTTGCATGTTGCTTTTATATTTTTGTTCAGTGTAGTTCATATGGTGCACTTCGAAGTCCCAGGTGTATGGCATTGATGAATGAATCATTTAATCTTTACTTCAAGTCAGATGTTTATGTATAAAAGGCATCTGAACCTTTTTTTTTAGCTTTCAGCCTTTTCGCAGATGTCTTCAATACTATTGTGGATAATCATGCTCCATTCAAACAATTAAGGGTTAAAGGTAGATCGAATGCCTGGTACACTCTGGAATGATCAGAAGTCATTCATAAAAGAGATGATGCTTGGGTCAAGGCCAGGAACACAGGCTTAACCCCGGACTGGCAAGCTTTTAAGCGACTGAGGAATCATTGTGTAAAACAAATCAGGATGGCTCATTCTGATTATTCTGTAACCGCTCTTTCGGATTGTAATGGGAACCCGGCTAAATTCTGGAAAACTGTCAAATCCCTGAAGGGTTCTACCTCCTCCTCTCTGCCACAACAAATTAATTCGGACACTGGCCTCATTACGGGAAAAAATACCATCATTGACGCATTTAATCACCATTTTATTTCAGCGCACTATCTCTTTGAAATAACTTCTAAGCCTATTCACAATGATAATGGGCTGGATGCTGATAGGGGAAACTTGCTGAATGATCAGAGAAATGATGGTCAAAGCTTTTATTTTAGGCTATTTACAGAAAAATAAGTCCTGGATGCTTTGATAGCAATAGACAAGAAATCCACAGGGGCCGACCAATTGGATCCCAGTCTGCTTAAGTGTGCAGCACCCATCATTGTTGTCTTAATAACCCACATTTTAAATGTAACTGTTATCAGGAAATATTCAAAAAGTATGGAAATCAGCTCTTCTGCTGCCACTCCATAAGGGCGGGGATAGTAGTGAGCTTAATAATTATCACCCCATTTGAAGGCTTCCTTGTCTAGCTAAGATTCTAGAACCCTTGGTAAATGTACAACTTTGTTGTTTTTATCTGATAAATATATTTTGAATGTAAACCAATCAGGGTTTAGGCCAAGGCATAGCACTATTACAGCTACCACTTTAGTTAGAGTTAATGATCTTGATCAATGCTTCAGACACTAAAATGAAATATGCTGCTTTGTTTGTGGACCTGTCAAAAGCTTTTGATACTGTTGATCATGCTATTTTATTGAATAAATTGTCCTTGACAGGCCTGAGATCTGATGCCTGTTCATGGTTTCATGATTATCTTAATGACAGAACTCAAGCCATCTTGATTGATGGGGTTAACTCTGAATTTGTTGAAGTACATAAAGATGTACCACAGGGGTCGATTTTGGGACCTTTCTCTTCACTATTTATATAAACACCATTGGTCAGTCTGTAAAACATTTTTATTCAGTTATCTACACAACTCCTATTTTGTTGCATTACAACCTGTAATTTAAATTGATTTTTATTTGGATTTCATGTAATGGACATACACAAAATAGTCCAAATTGATGAAGTGAAATGACAAAAATAACTTGGAAAAGTGGTGCGTGCATATGTATTCACCCCCTTTGCTATGAACCCCCTAAATAAGATCTGGTGCAAACAATTACCTTCAGAAGTCACATAATTAGTTAAATAAAGTCCACTTGTGTGCAATCTAAGTGTCACATGATCTGTCACATGATATCAGTATTTATACACCTGTTCTGAAAGACCCAAGAGTCTGCAACACCACTAAGCAAGGGGTACCACCAAGCAAGCGGCACCATGAAGACCAAGGAGCTCTCCAAACAGGTCAGGGTTGGGTTATAAAAAAAAATCTGAAACTTTGAACATCCCACGGAGCACCATTAAATCCATTATTAAAACATTGAAAGAATATGGCACCACAACAAACCTGCCAAGAGAGGGCCGCCTACCAAAACTCACGGACCAGGCAAGGAGGGCATTAATCAGAGAGGCAACAAAGAGACCAAAGATAACCCTGAAGGAGCTGCAAAGCTCCACAGCGGAGATTGGAGTATCTGTCCATAGGACCCCTTTAAGCCGTACACTCCACAGAGCTGGGCTTTACAGAAGAGTGGCCAGAAAAAAAGCCATTGCTTAAAGAAGAAAATAAGCAAACATGTTTGGTGTTCGCCAAAAGGCATGTGGGAGACTCCCCAAACATATGGAAGAAGGTACTCTGGTTAGATGAGACTAAAATTGAGCTTTTTGGCCATCAAGGAAAACGCTATGTCTGGCGCAAACCAAACACCTCTCATCACCCCGAGAACACCCTCCCCACAGTGAAGCATGGTGGTGGCAGCATCATGCTGTGGGGATGTTTTTCATCGGCAGGGACTGGGAAATGGATGGATGGTGCTAATTACAGGGAAATAATTATTGAGGGAAACCTGTTTCAGTCTTCCAGAGATTTGAGACTGGGACGGAGGTTCACCTTCCAGCAGGACAATGACCCTAAGCATACTGCTAAAGCAACACTTGAGTGGTTTAAGGGGAAACATTTAAATGTATTGGAATGGCCTAGTCAAAGCCCAGACCTCAATCCAATTGAGAATCTGTGGTATGACTTAAAGATTGCTGTACACCAGCGGAACCCATCCAACTTGAAGGAGCTGGAGCAGTTTTGCCTTGAAGAATGGGCAAAAATCCCAGTGGATAGATGTGCCAAGCTTATAGAGACATACCCCAAGAGACTTGCAGCTGTAATTACTGCAAAAGGTGGCTCTACAAAGTATTGACTTTGGAGGGGTGAATAGTTATGCACACTCAAGTTTTCTGTTTTTTTTGGTCTTATTTCTTGTTTGTTTCACAATAAAAAAATATTTTGCATCTTCAAAGTGGTAGGCATGTTGTGTAAATCAAATGATACAAACACCCTAAAAATCTATTTTAATTCCAGGTTGTAAGGCAACAAAATAGGAAAAATGCCAAGGGGGGTGAATACTTTCGCAAGCCACTGTATATGCAGATATTTATCCTATTGCCCCGACTGTTGATCTAGCTGTGTCAAAACTACAGTCAGTTTTTATAGCTATGCAGGAATCCCTTGCTGATTTAAAACGTGTGCTTAATACAGGCAAAACGATATACATGTTGTTTTCAAACTCTCATAAGAATGTTTCAGATGAACTACATGTTCACTCATTATATTGTTCTCCAATCGAAAGTGTTCCCGAATATAAATAATTAGGCATTTGGACTACACTAGAGTTACCTCTGCTGCAGAGGATAAGTTCATTGGAGATACCAGCCACAGAAATTGTAGCCCAAATAAAGGCTTTACAGAGTTCAAGTATCAGACACATCTCATCATCAACTGTTCAGAGGAGACTGCGTGAATCAGGCCTTCGTGGTCGAATTGCTGCAAAGAAACCACTACTAAAGGACACCAATAAGAAGAAGAGACTTGCTTGGGCCAAGAAACACGAGCAATGGACATTAGACTAGTGGAAAGGTGTCCTTTGGTCTGGAGTCCAAATTGGAGATTTTTGGTTCGAACCGCCGTGGCTTTGTGATACGTGGTGTGGGTGAACAGATGATCTCTGCATGTGTATTTCCCACGGTAAAGCATGGAAGAGGAGGTGTTATGGTGTGGGGGTGCTTTGCTGGTGACACTGTCTGTTATTTATTTATAACTCAGGCACACTTACCCAGCATGGCTACCACAGCATTCTGCAGCGATAACCCATCCCATCTGGTTTGGGTTTAGTGGGACTACCATTTGTTTTTCAACAGGATAATGACCCAACACACCTCCAGGCTGTGTAAGGGCTATTTTACCAAGAAGGAGAGTGGTGGAGTGCTGCATCAGATGACCTGGCCTCCGCAATCCCCCAACCTCAACCCAATTCAGATGGTTTGGGATGAGTCGGACAGCAGAGTGAAGGAAAAGCAGCCAACAAGTGCTCAGCATATGTGGGAACTGCTTCAAGACTGTTGGAAAAGCATTCCAGGTGAAGCTGGTTGAGAGAATGCCAAGAGTGTGCAAAGCTGTCATCAAGGCAAAGGGTGGCTATTTGAAGAATCTCAAATATAAAATATATTTTGATTTGTTTAACACTTATTTGGTTACTACAGATACCCAGCCTAAAACCCCAAAGAGCAAGCAATGCAGAGGCAGAAGCACAGTGGCTGTAAAACTCCCTAGATAGGCAGGAAACTAGGAAGAAACATACAGAGGAACCAGTCACTGAGGGGTGGCCAGACCTGTTCTGGCTGTGCCGGGTGGAGATGATAAGAGTACATGGCCATTATGGCCAGATCGTTCTTCAAGACATTCATACATTCATAGGTGACCAGCAGGGTCAAGTAATAACCACAGCGGTGGTCGAAACAGCAGGTCGGGGAGAGTATTTAGTATTTTATTAGGATCCCTATTTTCTGTTGCCAAGGCAGCCGCTACTCTTCCTGGGGTCCAAACAGGAGCAAAACAACACATCACAACAAAACAATAGTCTACATCATAAATAAAACAATACATCACACAAGACATTGTGAACTATACAAATTTAGGCAGGTTAGCGTTTTTCGTATTGAATCTTGTTCTGGAGGCATCTCTGCAGAGTGGTCACTAGCTGGCACAGGCACAAAGTCATAAAATCTGATTTTAAACTCAATCACACTGCTAACCCTTTTGCACAACCTTAAATTAAGAGCAAGAAGCACATTTTTGTTATCATGAATATTTACAATATATTTTGATTTTGCAGCTGGCCTATCTAATGCGAAATCGCTCAGTTCTGCCTCCGGGACAAGACTCGTGACAATAAACGTCAACCTGCCAAATTTACACTACTCTACCATTAACAAATGTACAATATTACAACAATACAATATTAGAATGTGTGGTTGTGTGTAGAGTGTGTGTGTTTGAACAAGACAGTTCTGTGCTTTCAACACGTCAATACCTCTCAGAAAGACAAGTAGTGATGCAGTCAATCTCCCCTCTACTTTGAGCCGGGAGAGATTGACACGCATGTTCTTGATATTAGCCCTCTGTGTACATTTAAGGGACAGCCGTGCTGCTCTGTTCTGGACCATGACATTCTTTGCAGCACTTGACCATATAAGTGGGCAGTAGTAGTCCAGGTGTTATAAAACTAGGGCCTGTAGGACTTGTTTGGTTGATTGTGATGTCAAGAAAGCAGAGCAGCGCTTTATCGTGGACAGACAACTCCCCATCTTAGCAACCGTTGCATTACTATGTTTTGACCATATCCGTTTACAATCTAGGGTTACACCAAGCAGTTTAGTCTCCTCCACTTGCTCAATTGCCACATTATTCATTACAGGATTTAGTTTCAGGGTTTAGGAAGCGATTTGTCCCAAAATACAATGCTTTTAGTTTTTTATATATTTAGGACTAGCTTATTAATCGACACCCATTCTAAAACGTTCTGCAGCTCTTTGTTAAGGGTTGCTGCGATTTGACTTGCTGTGGTAGCTGACATGTATAATGTTACGTTATCGGCGTACATGTTTTTTCAGCAGCAGATTATGATCGATAATGTCAAAAGCTGTACTGAAGTCTAACAAAACAGCTCCCACAATCTTATTATTATCAATTTCTTTCAGCCAATCATCAGTCATTTGTGTCAGTGCCATACATCTTGAGAGATATATATATATAGAGAGAGAGAGAGAGAGTCGAAACAGCAGGTCCGGGACAAAGTAGCACGTCCGGTGAAACAGGTCAAGGTTCCCATAGACGCAGGCAGAACAGCAGAACTGGACTGGCAGCAGCACTGGGTGGAATGGGGACAGGAACAGCCAGGTGTCGTTAGGCCAGGTAGTCCTGAGTCACGGTAGTATGGCTCACGTCCTCCGGCCTATCTGGCTTTGAATCGGCAACAGAACATGTCAACAAGGTACTTCCTGAATTCTGACACCATGAATTGAAATAGATTTCACCTCGTTATAGTTGGCAGAAATTGTAAGGGATTAAATATTATACCACTGGCTGAAGGAGTATAGGATCTGGTAAAATAAGTGTATGTTGCTAATATCATCTAGGTAGCAGAAAACTAGCCTCTTCGTGGCACATTGTAAATATAATGGACTGTCATCAACATCCACTGTGTCATCGACTGACAGAATGCTATACCATATGATGTGGTTAGCAGATATGCACAAATACCTATCCAGGCATTTTAAAGATCTAGCAGGAGTCAGCAACGCCTGGGCAGAGGAGCACGGCCATGATGTGGTTAGCTGATACTTATGCCACGTTCACGTGCTAGTCAGAACTAGGAAACTCTGAAATGTTCTGCCGCGTTCACATGCTAGTCAGAACTAGGAAACTCTGAAATGTCTGAGTTGCTAACTGGTTGTTTTATTTTTTATTTTATTTCACCTTTATTTAACCAGGTAAGCCAGTTGAGAACAAGTTCTCATTTACAACTGCGACCTGGCCAAGATAAAGCAAAGCAGTGCGATAAAAACAACAACAACACAGAGTTACATATGGAATAAACAAAACGTACAGTCAATAACACAATATAAAATAGAAAATCTATATACAGTGTGTGCAAATGTAGTAAGTTATGGAGGTAAGGCAATAAATAGGCCATAGTGCAAAATAATTACAATTTAGTATTAACACTGGAGTGATAGATGTGCAGAAGATGATGTGCAAATAGAGATATTGGGGTGCAAATGAGCAAAATAAATAACAATGTAAATAACAATATGGGGATGAGGTAGTTGGGTGGGCTAATTACAGATGGGCTGAGTACAGGTGCAGTGATCGGTAAGGTGCTCTGACAACTGATGCTTAAAGTTAGTGAGGGAGATAAGTATCTCCAGCTTCAGAGATTTTTGTAGTTCGTTCCAGTCATTTGCAGCAGAGAACTGGAAGGAATGGCGGCCAAAGGAGGTGTTGGCTTTGGGAATGACCAGTGAGATATACCTGCTGGAGCGCATACTATGGGTGGATGTTGCTATGGTCACCAATGAGCTAAGATAAGGCTGGGATTTGCCTAGAAGTGATTTATAGATGACCTGGAGCCAGTGGGTTTGGCGAAGAATGTGTAGTGAGGGCTAGCCAACGAGAGCGTACAGGTCACAATGGTGGGTAGTATATGGGGCTTTGGTGACAAAACGGATGGCACTGTGATAGACTACATCCAATTTGCTGAGTTGAGTGTTGGAAGCTATTTTGTAAATGACATCGCCGAAGTCAAGGATCGGTAGGATAGTCAGTTTTACGAGGGCATGTTTAGCAGCATAAGTGAAGGAGGCTTTGTTGCGATACAGGAAGCCGATTCTAGATGTAATTTTGGATTGGAGATGCTTAATGTGAGTCTGGAAGGAGAGTTTACGGTCTAACCAGACACCTAGGTATTTGTAGTTGTCCACATACTCTAGGTCAGACCCGTCGGGAGTAGTGATTCTAGTCGGGCGGGCAGGTGCAAGCAGCGTTCGATTGAAGAGCATGAATTTAGTTTTACTAGCGTTTAAGAGCAGTTGGAGGCCACGGAAGGAGTGTTGTATTGCATTGAAGCTCATTTGGAGGTTTGTTAACACAGTGTCCAATGAATGGCCAGATGTATACAAAATGGTGTCATCTGCGTAGAGGTGGATCTGAGAGTCACCAGCAGCAAGAGCGACATTATTGATATACACAGAGAATAGAGTCGGCCCGAGAATTGAACCCTGTGGCACCCCCATAGAGACTGCCAGAGGTCCAGACAACAGGCCCTCCGATTTGACACATTGAACTCTATTTGAAAATTAGTTGGTGAACCAGGTGAGGCAGTCAGTTGAGAAACCAAGGCTGTCTGCCAATAAGAATGCGGTAATTGACAGAGTCAAAAGCCTTGGCCAGGTCAATGAAGACGGCTGCACAGTACTGTCTTTTATTTTACATTTACATTTACGTCATTTAGCAGACGCTCTTATCCAGAGCGACTTACAAATAGGTGCATTCACCCTATAGCCAGTGGGATAATCACTTTACAATATATATATATATATATATATATATTTATTATTATTATTTTTTTTTATCAATTGCGGTTATTATATTGTTTAGGACCTTGAGCGTGGCTGAGGCCATGACCAGCTCGGAAACCAGATTGCATAGCGGAGAAGGTACGGTGGGATTCGAAGTGGTCGGTGATCTGTTTGTTAACTTGGCTTTCAAATACTTTCGAAAAGCAGGGTAGGATGGATATAGGACTGTAACAGTTTGGATCTAGAGTGTCACACCCTTTGAAGAGGGGGATGACCGCGGCAGCTTTCCAATCTCTGGGGATCTCAGACGATACGAAAGAGAGGTTGAACAGGCTAGTAATAGGGGTTGCGACAATTTCGGCGGCTAATTTTAGAAAGAAGGGGTCCAGATTGTCTAGCCCAGCTGATTTGTAGGGGTCCAGATTTTGCAGCTCTTTCAGGACATCAGCTATCTGAATTTGGCTAAAGGAGAAGCGGGGGGGCATGGGCAAGTTGCAGCGGAGGGTGCAGAGCTGGTGGCCGGGGTAGGGGTAGCCAGGTGGAAAGCATGGCCAGCCGTAGCAAAATGCTTATTGAAATTCTCGATTATTGTAGATTTATCGGTGGAGACAGTGTTTCCTAGCCTCAGTGTAGTGGGTAGCTGGGAGGACGTGCTTTTATTCTCCATGGACTTTACAGTGTCCCAAAACTTTTTGGAGTTAGTGCTACAGGATGAAAATTTCTGTTTGAAAAAGCTAGCCTTTGCTTTCCTAACTGATTGTGTATATTGGTTCCTGACTTCCCTGAAAAGTTGCATATCGCGGGGGCTGTTCGATGCTAATGCAGTACGGCACAGGATGTTTTTGTGCTGGTCAAGGGCAGTCAAGTCTGGGGTGAACCAGGGGCTATATCTGTTCTTAGTTCTGAATTTTTTGAAGATGGAGAGGAAAGCACTTTTGAAGAACATCCAGGCATCCTCTACTGACGGAATGAAGTCAATATCCATCCACGATACCCGGGCCAGGTCAATTAGAAAGGCCTGCTCGCTGAAGTGTTTTAGGGAGCGTTTGACAGTGATGAGGGGTGGTCGTTGTACCGCGGACCCATTACGGACACAGGCAATGAGGCGGTGATCGCTGAGATCCTGGTTGAAGACAGCGGAGGTGTATTTAGAGGGCAAATTAGTCAGGATGATATCTATCAGTGTGCCCATGTTTACGGATTTAGGGTTGTACCTGGTAGGTTCCTTGATAATTTGTGTGAGATTGAGGGCATCTAGTTTAGATTGTAGGACGGCCAGGGTGTTAAGCATATCCCAGTTTAGGTCACCAAGCAGTACGAACTCTGAGGATAGATGGGGGGCAAGCAATTCACATATGGTGTCTAGGGCACAACTGGGGGCTGAGGGGGGTCTGTAGCAAGCGGCAACAGTGAGAGACTTATTTCTGGAAAGGTGGATTTTTAGAAGTAGAAGCTCAAACTGTTTGGGCACAGACCTGGATATTATGATAGAGCTCTGCAGGCTATCTCTACAGTAGATTGAATCTCCGCCCCCTTTGGCAGTTCTATCTAGACGGAAAATGTAGTGTAGTTCGGGATGGACATTTCTGAATTTTTGGTGGCCTTCATAAGCCAGGATACAGACACTGCTAGAACATCAGGGTTGGCAGAGTGTGCTAACGCAGTGAATAACTCAAACTTGGGGAGGAGGCTTCTGATGTTAACATGCAAGAAACCAAGGCTTTTACGGTTACAGAAGTCAACAAATGATAGCGCCTGGGGAGTAGGAGTGATACTGGGGGCTACAGGGCCTGGGTTAACCTCTACATCACCAGAGGAACAGAGGAGGAATAGAATAAGTATTCGGCTAAAGGCTTTAAGAACTGGTCTTCTAGTGCGTTGGGTACAGAGAATAAACGGGGCAGATTTCCGGGTATTGTAGAATAGATTCAGGGCATTATGTACAGACAAGGATATGGAAGGATATGAGTACAGTGGAGGTACACCTAAGCATTGGGTAACAATGAAAGAGATAGCATCACTGGACGTACCGATTGAGCCGGTCTCTGCGTGTATGGGGGGTGGGACAAAGAAGCTATCTGAGGCAGGTTGAGTGGGACTGGGGGCTTTACAGTAAAACAGTACAAGAACAACTAACCCAAACAGCAATAGGCCAGGCATATTGACATGGGAGAGAGGCATAACGCAATCACAGGTGTTATTCGAGAGGGCTAAGACAATAACTGGTAATGGCGACGAAAGTTTGGGCTGAGGCTAAACAGATAAACAGGATGGGGTACCGTGTAAAGGAACAGTCCAGCGGGAATCAGATGTGTAGCTGAGTGATCATAAGGTCCAGTGAACAGCAATAGGTAAGTCCGGGAGAAGTTCGTAGGCTGCTACAGCACAGGCGAGCAGGAGGCACGGCTGTTGATTGCGCGTGCTAGCGGGCCGGTGCTAGCAGATGGATCTTCGTAGTCGTCGCAACGGGAAGCCTGTTGAAACCACATCAGACGATTATGTCGGCTGACCAGTCGTGATGGATCGGCGGGGCTCCGTGTCGACACTAGGAGGTCCCGTCCGGTTGACAGAGAGGTGGATAGCCGGGAGATGGGCCTGGCTCAAGGCTAGCTCAAGGCTAACTGGTGCTAGCTTCGGGACAAGTGGTGATTAGCCAACAACAACATCCATTCGGTTGCAGCTAGCTAGTTGTGATGCCCGCTTGAACCTATCCCCTCCTCTCTTCTCCAGACCATCTCCGGTGACCTTCTCCCCTACCTCACCTCGCTGATCAACTCATCCTTGACCGCTGGCTATGTCCCTTCCGTCTTCAAGAGAGCGAGAGTTGCACCCCTTCTCAAAAAACCAACACTCGATCCCTCTGATGTCAACAACTACAGACCAGTATCCCTTCTTTCTTTTCTCTCCAAAACTATTGAGCGTGCCGTCTCTAGCCAACTCTCTTGCTATCTCTCTCAGAATGACCTTCTTGATCCAAACCAGTCAGTTTTCAAGACTGGTCATTCAACTGAGACTGCTCTTCTCTGTGTCACGGAGGCTCTCCGCACTGCTAAAGCTAATCTCTCTCTCCTCTGCTCTTATCCTTCTAGACCTGTCTGCTGCCTTTGATACTGTGAACCATCAGATCCTCCTCTCCACCCTCTCCGAGCTGGGCATCTCCGGCGCGGCTCACTCTTGGATTGCGTCCTACCTGACCGGTCGCTCCTACCAAGTGGCGTGGCGAGAAGCTGTCTCCGCACCACGTGCTCTCACCACTGGTGTCCCCCAGGGCTCAGTTCTAGGCCCTCTCCTATTCTCGCTATACACCAAGTCACTTGGCTCTGTCATATCCTCACATGGCCTCTCCTATCATTGCTACGCTGACGATACACAACTAATCTTCTCCTTTCCCCCTTCTGATAACCAGGTGGCGAATCGCATCTCTGCATGTCTGGCAGACATATCAGTATGGATGACGGATCACCACCTCAAGCTGAACCTTGGCAAGACGGAGCTGCTCTTCCTCCCGGGGAAGGACTGCCCATTCCATGATCTCGCCATCACGGTTGACAACTCCGTTGTGTCCTCCTCCCAGAGTGCGAAGAGCCTTGGCGTGACCCTGGACAACACCCTGTCATTCTCCGCTAACATCAAGGCGGTGACCCGAACCTGTAGGTTCATGCTCTACAACATTCGGAGAGTACGACCCTGCCTTACACAGGAAGCGGCACAGGTCCTAAGCCAGGCACTTGTCATCTCCCGTCTGGATTACTGCAACTCGCTGTTGGCTGGGCTCCCTGCCTGTGCCATTAAACCCCTACAACTCATCCAGAATGCCGCAGCCCGCCTGGTGTTCAACCTTCCCAAGTTCTCTCACGTCACCCCGCTCCTCCGCACACTCCACTGGCTTTCAGTTGAAGCTCGCATCTGTTACAAGACCATGGTGCTTGCCTATGGAGCTGTGAGGGGAACGGCACCTCCGTACCTTCAGGCTCTGATCAGTCCCTACACCCAAACGAGGGCATTGCGTTCATCCACCTCTGGCCTGCTGGCTCCCCTTCCTCTGCGGAAGCATAGTTCCCTCTCAGCCCAGTCAAAACTGTTCGCTGCTCTGGCACCCCAATGGTGGAACAAGCTCCCTCACGACGCCAGGACAGCGGAGTCACTCACCACCTTCCGGAGACATTTGAAACCCCACCTCTTTAAGGAATACCTGGGATAGGATAAAGTAATCCTTCTACCCCCCCCTAAAAAAAACAAAAAAACATTGTAAAGTGGTTGTACTACTGGCTATAAGGTGAATGCACCAATTTGTAAGTCGCTCTGGATAAGAGCGTCTGCTAAATGACGTAAATGTAAATGTAATGATCCGGTGTTAAGGTCCAGTGATTCAGTGATTCCGGCAGAAAATCCTAAATGCTCTGGGTCGATAGCACGCTGTGCAGACTGACCGATAATTGTCCAGGCTAGAGCTGGCTGATAGGTAGTGCAGGCCACGGACAGTAGTGAAGACCGCTAACGGTGGCTAATAGCAATAGCTAATAGCAAGTAGCTAGTTAGCTGGCTAGTTGGCTAGCTGGCTAGGTTCAGCCGTGGGTTCTTGATATAAGGTATGAAAAAATAATAGAATCCATTCCACATTGGGTGAGGCGGGTTGCAGGAAAGTATATTTAGTTAAAGGATGGAAAGTGAGATAGAGAAATATATATGAAAAAAAAAAAAAAAACTGGCTATTTACACGAGGACACAACATAATACACGACCGCACTGCTATGCCATCTTGGAGAATAATCCAAGTTGTAGTTATACACGTGGCGCGTTCAACAAATCAGCAAGTCGGAATGTCAGAGTTTCCTAGTTCTGACTAGCATGTGAACGCGGCATTCGACTTGCTAACTGGTTGTAGTTATACACGCCCCATGTTTAACCAGTTAGCGAGTCTGATTTTGTTTAGTTCTGACCAGCACATGAACGCGGCATTAAAGTCCTACTTCACTCTCCTTTTCAGCTAATTAAATCACCTGATTAACTTAACAAAAGGCACAGGGCGGCAGGTAGCTTAGTGGTTAAGAGCGTAGTGCCAGTAACCGAAAGGTCGCTGGTTCTAATCCCCAAGCCGACTAAGTGAAAAATCTGTTGATGTGCCCTTGAGCAAGGCACTTAACCCTAATTGCTCCTGTAAGTCGCTCTGGATAAGAGCGTCTGCTAAAAAATGACAAAAAAACAAAAAAAAAAAACATCTCAATAGGTGGTCCAGGTATCCTCATGACATGGCACAAGTGGGGGTTGTGGACCTTTGTTCTCTAATGCTCCTCTATTGTTCCTCAAGCAAGGGAGGAGTCTGATGACATCACGGATCCCCATTAGACCAACTCCTTGAATGACCTACTCCTTTTTTCTTCTTCTACTCCTTGAAGTTTGCAGGTGTCTAGAAAAAACATTTTTTTCCTCAAAACAAATTTGTTTACCCTTTAGTGTGTGTGCTTTACTGTATTTATACTTGGGATATCGCTTTTCAACAGTAAAAGTTAAAAAAAGAGTTGGAGGATGTCTTTAAAACACCTATCCAAAAGTTGAAAGATCTGGCATGCATCAGCAACGCCTGGGCAGAGGATTACAGTGCAAAACACCACTGGAGTATACCTCTATCTCTCAATATTAGCCACAATTTAATTTGATTTGAGTGATATAAAATAAAAGTGTACTATACGTGACAAGTATCGTTTTTAGGTAAATGTTTTATCCATAAATAAATATATATATATATATATTTTTTTTAATCCATTGTGGGCTCTGCCTGTCAAGCAGCAGAAGGGCGCATTTGCCCATTTAGCAAGCTAGCTATAAATAATGTTTGCAAGTTAGCTAGGAACTGTGTAAAGTTGCCTGACCATTGTGGTAAATTAGCTATGTACTTTTTTCTCCAACCAACGTATCTATGCATCATCAACGCCCCGGCCGAGGAACGAGACCATTATCATGTTTGTATCGTGCAGGAGAAATGGTGATTCAACGGTCTTAAAACAATGTTGATAAGGGGATAATGTTAGCTATCTGAGTTTCACGTTTGAATGTCACATGCACAAGTACAGTGAATGCCTTTCTTCACTATACTTGTGCATGTGACATTAAAACTTGAAACTAAACTAGACTAAACTTTCAAACATTCTTTCTAGCTAGCTTGCTAGATGGGCAAATGCGCCCTTCTGCTGCTCGACAGGCAGAGCCCACAATGGATTTAAAAAATATATGGATAAAACATTTACCTAAAAACGATACTTGTCACGTATAGTACACTTTTATGTTATATCACTCAAATCGAATTAAATTGTGGCTAATATTGAGAGATAAGAGATATACTCCAGCGGTGTTTTTTCACTGTAATCCATTGGAGCGGTTTGCCCCACAGCTGGAAATGGATTTTTTTTATTTTTTTTATGTAACGAAATATGGCGTTATTGATAACAACCTGTTGCGCGCACGTCTTTGCGTGGACACTCCCCTAGAGCGTACGTGCGCGCACCCTTCTATCGCGTGGTGGTGGTGATCATCCATATTGCTGCTTAGTGGTGGAGATTATCTTGTAATTTTAAAGTCTCTCGGACGCTTTTTTATATGTTTTAATTCAACACAAACCACTCTGCGTCTTAGACTGAAGGCTATTTGGTCTAGGGGTGGAGTGGAGTAACGATAGAAACGAGTTTACTCGAGGAATACTTCACATTTTATTTCTTGAGTTGAAAGGCGAATTTGGGGGATATCGTGAGGAAAAGGGGAAATGGCCACTCAGGTGGAGACTCTCCTACCCAATAATCCTCTTATCAAAGAAGAGGAGCATGGGCATGCGAGCAAGATGATACAACACGGAGAGGACTGTCTGGAAAAGGGGGCCAAACAGACGGGTGTTGCCGACGACGGCAGCAATATGAAAGCAGACAACTCGGAACAGGGGGGGGTCGCAATGAAGGAGCAAAACTCCAAACAGGCTAAAGAAGAGAGTAACAATCAAGAGAAAGACATCCTGGATCAAGAGAAGCAAACGACTGGACAAACGGAAGATTGTGTGAAATGTAGCAAAAATGAGTTTGCTGAAGCACCCCCGCCCAAGGTGAACCCATGGACTAAGAAAATGAACGCGGTGACCGTGGTCAACGTCAATGGACAAGCACATCATGGTTTGTATTCCTCCCATAACAACCATTTTCGTGGTGACTACTGGGTTTATGATGCATTCACCTGAGCCACTTACAGGCCACACATGATATGTTGCTGTCAGATATGATAGTAGGGAGTTCCTCGCAGGATAACGCTGCATTGCAAACTTGCTCGCCCTCTCTTGCTCGCATGTAGTAGACTGCTCTAACTAGTTATATATAGAACAAGGCCCCAAACTATTTCTGGAATAGTCGATTGTAAGCTTCTTCCACGATCTAATTGGAGTTGACGTTCCAAACATCGTACTCTGTCACCTCTTTCAGAAGAACGCCTATTTTGTACATTTGTGCAAATGCAATAACAAACGTTGGCTAGCTAAGTTTTTTTTTTTTTTTGCCAGTGTCAGGCCTCAGTCGGGTACAAGTTGAACCCAGCGAGGTTTCATGTGTCGTTACACTTACTAGACACATCGCCTGGGCGAATTAGTGTAATTTTTCTTTGCACGTTTATGTATTTTGTGCTAGCTGCCGATTAAGTGACTTGCTAACTAATTTAACTAGTTAGCATGGCTGTATAGACGAACTCTAAACTGAAGCAGCAAAGGCACATTACTACCATTGTCACGGGTGGCACGCGTTTTACGTTTTAACGTTACTATTAAACGCCAGGTATAGCTTAGTCATTTTACCAGGCACTGTTTTGGTCCAGCTTTGTGGAGCACTGTTTACACGGACATACTGCCAATTTATATTTGAAGCTCCCTGTTTTCAGTTGAGAAATATTAGCCCTACACGCTGAAAGTGAGTGCTGATGGCTAACAATAGCAACTGGGCCTAACTAGCTAATCCTCATGCTCGAACTAGCTTGGTAAAGCAGGCATATACCGGAATCCAAATCACGTTATTTATAAACACTACACTTATGGCAGATCATTTGACACGTTGCTAAAATGTATAAAAGCAGCCCTGGAAAATATTTGCTCAGTTTTATCCAACACTTAAGTCGTTAAAACAAATAGCAACGTTTATTGGAACGTCACGTGTCATCTCCACGTGTTCCCTTCCACTAAATGCCAAGGAACAATAATTGTATTATTGTAGCTGTCCGTGTTTTACTACGCATTTCTAACTATTTTAATTGGTGTCTGTCGTAGAACATACCAAGTTATGTGTTCAGATTAGCCTGTCATTACGGGCAGATAGCTGGCTCTTAAATTGTAATGATTCGTCATGGCTACATCCGTCGCATGATCACATGCTAGCTTGGTGCTAGCCACTAAACTAGTTAGCCCTTTGCTATGCTAGCCACTTAGCTAGATATAAACGTGGACAACCCAATTCGGTTGCTTGTGGCCATGTCGCCAGAGACGAATAGTCGGATCCGCCTGGTAAAGAATACTAGGTAGAAAGAACGTCGTTTTAATAGATAGTTCGCTAGTTTAGTGTTAGCTGTGTCACCACATGCGTTTGACACAGAGATTGGGAGGAGACCGGTTGCAAAATGTGTGTATCCCAGAATTCCACAGTGGTTGTGTCAAGACAACGTGGTCTCTCAGCCATGTGATTTTTCGATATCGTCGATTATAACGGCGATAACTAATTGTTGGTACATTCGAACAGCATATCACAGCAGAGTGGGGCCGTTGTCATATTATTTAGGGCCCATTGTTTGCTTGGCTTTTGCGGGAAGGACAAAACAGGCGTAAACAATGCAACTAGGCCTCACTATTCGGACGCTCTCCCCCTCCCCCACGCACAGTGAGCCAGTTAGCTACTAGCTAGTGTTGCTAGCATCATCAAGTCTGCCACATGTTGTTTTGATACATGGCGAAATGTTATGCATGAATGTGAAATCTGATGGGAATTGATTCAACACAGTTTTCTTTTAATCACTAAAGCTGTCATTCGGTGTAAAAATTTAATCTAGTTGGCATGTACAAATATTGTCATGTTTGCCTAAAATCTATTTCATGGCATCTCATTTGCCTGAAACGCCAGTGATATTCACTAATCATTGTCTACCTCGAGAAAAGCTGGTTAGGACTCAAATATGGATGTACAGTGATGATCTGTACATGAAGTATGGTACAAGTTGCGCAATAGGCCATATGTCTACATCTTTACAGGTCCCTACACATGTCTGTGTTTTTAATAAAATCAACTATATATGCATTGAGCTTGTCTGATGCTTTAAGCTCACTGTTTGATGAAATAAGATGCAAATTACTTGAGGGAACCAGAGATCAAGATAACCAGAAGAAGAAAAGCTTACCCTGTCCTGACCATCCTCCTCTACCCTTACTCTCTGTTTGTTGCCGGTAATGGTGTACACGAGGAGTCCAACTGGCATTCCATATGAGAAAGTTTGTTATCTTACCATTTCTACAGAGATCTGCGTGCCAGTAATGGTTTTTCTATACACGTTTTCATGGAACAGTTTCATTTATAATAACGTCTTCGTATATCTCAAAATAATTGTCATGTGGTTAATCAAAAGTCTATCCAAATCTAAATGAAAAATGATACAAATCTAAAAAGTTACTTTTATTGCCAACTATGTAAAAATAGCCTATAAAGCCAACAAATAAAAACATTGCAACCTGCAGGTAGAACATATCCTGATTTTAAAAACAAATGTCCTATAACACTGGCTAAGCATGGCCTGTCTGCAACGAACTTGAAACATTGAATCAACTAATAACTTGGGTCCAGCCTGAAGCTCCTTGCAACATTGTATAAAATATTCTGGGCCCTCAGAGTTTACTGCGCCAGTGTACAAAGGATAAGAAGTAATCAGGTAGGCCTATTATATGACGTTCCCATTGGATCAGAGCATGTCATTTTCCCATTAACACTGAGTGGTTATCAAAAGGGAGAGAGCTGGAAAGATTTTTCAAATACATAGAGGAATTGTCATTCTCAATGGATGTAAAAACAGACTTACATTTACGTCATTTAGCAGACGCTCTTATCCAGAGCGACATACAGTTAGTGAGTTCATGCATAATATTTTTTATATATATATTTTTCATACTGGCCCCCCGTGGGAATCGAACCCACAACCCTGGCGTTGCAAACGCCATGCTCTACCAACTGAGCTACATCCCTGCCGGCCATTCCCTCCCCTACCCTGGACGACGCTGGGCCAATTGTGCGCCGTCACATGGGTCTCCCGGTCGCGGCCGGCTACGACAGAGCCTGGATTCGAACCAGGATCTCTAGTGGCACAGCTAGCACTGCAATGCAGGGCCTTAGACCACTGCTTGCTGTTTTGAGGTGAAGAAAGTATTACTTTGAGAAGCTCCACAGCTCATTAGTGGTGGTGCATTAAGCCAATCAGAAATACTATCAGACCCCAAAATGGGCACATTTATATGCCTACATTTGCGCGAAGGCCAGGTAGCCTATAGGCCTACTTCTATGCTTAATCAGGTGCTAGTCCTTACTCTGCATTGACAGACGCGCTCCGAACAAAAGACAATGACTAAATTGACAACTCGTAAATAGAATGAAATAAACCAAAACTTGTTTCTCACAAGTGTAGCGTAGGTTGTGCGCTCTGCAAACAACGTGTCCCACTCCGACAATGAGAACGGTAAAAGACTGGAATAATAATATATTGAATGCGTTAACAGACATTACCGTAACCAAACCAACATTGTAGATTAGGAAATTATGGGAATTAATGGTCAATGTACTACTGGTGATATGTAACAGGGAATTGATAGACACTAACAATCAAACGCAAACAATTCACACAGTGAAGTTATGAAACAATGAGCGTGAACAAATTGGCGGGAGAGAGTGCATTCTGGAGAGAGACGTGCATTGTGCATTTTAGCCACACTCCCCTTCTTCTTGGACTGTGCCGTCTCCGTGGCCTCCGCAATGCATTAGTTCACTGAGATGGACGCTAATAAGACGGGTGTCGTGTGCCATAAAAAAATATATATATTTACTACTGCTCGACTAAAAAATTGTGGTCGTAAAAATCCTATTGACCAAACAATCGACCAGTCGAATAATTGGGGTCAGCCTTAGTGCTCGCATACTCCCTTAAGACTTTCGCTTGAAAAAAGCTGAACTAGTACTGTTTGTCCATTTTGAGATGCCGTAGCCAGTGTACACTTCCTCAAAATAGTCATATTTAATCTAACTTGAGATCTGACATTAATTTTGATGTTTTGCTCAGGAGATCTAAGTCGTGCAATTTTACATCTAACTAAGCTGTTTAGTGCAGTATTTCTAAATGGAAAAAATTTGCATGAAAAAGAGTCGTCTCTCGTTGAATGACAGACTTTACTGAATAATCCCTACTGTTGACCAATCACCGACGAAGGGGCGTAGACTTCGGCTTGCCTCAATAATTTTTTATGCCCGAACAACCCAAAAAAACCTTACCGTAGTCCAAAACAAATAAAAACGTCATATATGCACAAACTCTTCCCGAACTGTTTCGGCTGGGACGCATGCGGACGCCTTTACTGTCTGCTTACTAGTTGGTGTAAATGAAGTTCTCTCGCTGTAGTGAGTGACGCTAGGCTGCAATCAAGTTACAACTGTGGTGCTCTTTTGTCTTAATTTTGTGATTAAGTGTTCGTTATAAGTCTGCACGTGAATGCAGCAGATGCAACAAGATGTTGATGACAATGCTGCTTTCCACTTTGATTCTTAATATAAACCCACAAGCGTTCTATAATTACACCATTGGGTATCTTAATGTCTGCAAACAGTTTGTCTTTTTCTTAATAAGTTGTGGCTAAAATAAATCATGTTAGATGGTAATCACTAGTTAGCTGGCTAGCTAGTTAGCTAATAAATGTACAGAGTCAGCGCAAACGTGGCTAGCTAATAAATGTACAGAGTCAGCGCAAACGTGGCTAGCTAATAAATGTACAGAGTCAGCGCAAACGTGGCTAGCTAATAAATGTACAGAGTCAGCGCAAACGTGGCTAGCTAATAAATGTACAGAGTCAGAGCAAACGTGGCTAGCTAATAAATGTACAGAGTCAGAGCAAACGTGGCTAGCTAATAAATGTACAGAGTCAGAGCAAACGTGGCTAGCTAATAAATGTACAGAGTCAGCGCAAACGTGGCTAGCTAATAAATGTACAGAGTCAGAGCAAACGTGGCTAGCTAATAAATGTACAGAGTCAGAGCAAACGTGGCTAGCTATACACCCTGATACCAGTGATGGTGTTGACCTAGATCAGCATGATGTTTGTGCAACAGTATCTTCTAAATCAGAGAGGAATAGGCGAATTGTGAATATGTTAGCTACATGAAGCTACATTAAGTAAAGGGAAAACATTTAGTGTAGCCAAAGATTATAGGGTCCCCCTGGGAAACACTGACCAACACTTTGGTTCCTACCCTGTCACAATAACTCCTCCCTGGCTTTTTCCTAAGTTGTAATGTCAAACACTGTATTCGAAGTGTATTCGAAGTGCCCACTTATATTTTATTTTAATTTTAAAAACTATTACGTTCCAAAAAGTAGGTGAATAGACAAATAAAGTGCCCACTAATATTCTAAATATAGAATTAGAAGAATAATTCTGTTTTCATGATTCCAACAGTTCACCAATGTGTTTTGATCTAAATCGCAAGGCAAATTGCAATTGCAATATTTGGTTAAAAATAAAGCCTCCATTTTTTTTTTTTTTTTTTTGGGGGGCCCATATCGTGCAGCCCTACGTGGAAATGTCTCAAATGAGTTGCAGGAAATGCAGAAATGTATGACAATTGTGAAAATTATGCGGTTTAAGTTTGTTTGTTTTTATACTGTTCAATCAGAATGGAGAAAGACCCATTGAAATCACTTAGAATTTGTGTTGCCACTCTAGGGTCATGCACAACTCATAAAGCAAATTTAGAACTTTTATTATTTAAAAACATAAAATACCGTCAAAAAATTTGAAGAATATTGTGATATGATATTTTTGCCATATCGCCTAGCCCTAGTTTGTGGTGGAATAGACTGTCTTTTTTGATGTCAGGTTCCCCCCCCCCGGTTGCCATTTGACCAGACATTTTGCACTATATATTCAGCTCTGAGTTTTTGGTTGAGAAAGCCCCTTTTGGGTTCACTGAGGTACCAGTCTACCAGAAAAAAAGGCTAAACTATGGGTAGTGAAGTCCTCCCTTCCTTTCTCTCGGCTGTTTCGATAGATCAAGCCGTCTACACAGGTTTGTCTCTCAGCTCTGGCCTTTTTTATCTATAAAGAGCTGCATCTGTCTGGGCACAGCGATTATGGACACATCCCAGTGAAAGCTCACTGTTTTAAGGGTGTGGGTGGGTGGCCTCAGGCAGAGAGACAGCGACCTCCTCTCTGCAGCTCAGCCAGCACTCTAGTGTCTGAGCCTGTTACTCAGCGGGTGGTGATGTCACCCTTCTGATCATGTGACGCTAGCAAGAGTCTTCAAGAGATGTCTGGGGAAGGGAGGGAGGGAGAAGCTGTGTGGCTGCTGGCAACATGCAACCTGTCTTTTCCTCCATATTTGGTTCTCACTGGTCTCAGTCATCCTGTGTTGCAGCAGCTCTGCCGCTGGCCTCAGTCATCCTGTGTTGCAGCATCTCTGCCGCTGGCCTCAGTCATCCTGTGTTGCTGCATCTCTGCCGCTGGCCTCAGTCATCCTGTGTTGCTGCATCTCTGCCGCTGGCCTCAGTCATCCTGTGTTGCAGAAGCTCTGCCGCTGTGCTCCTTGGATCTAATCCGGCCCAGTTCTAGTTCAGCTTCTGTCCGAATAACTAATGCTTCTAAAGAATAAACAAGATTCATTTGGTATCTTTTCATGTCTGCTGCTTGAAGATTTAATAAAGCACTTCTCACATGCTCTAATTTAAGCTCTCAGACAGACATCCCATTTATAGGTTGCTTGCTTTGCTTGTCTTGTTTGTGGCAACTGAGATGTTAATGCAATTCCAAATGCATAGCTAGCTGGTTAGTTATGCTTCTCACCGTGGCTAGCAACACAGCTGAGCACAGTACAAACGTACTACGTGTCCTTCAGTAGTTACATGGTTGGCTAGCTAAGCATATGGGGTGGCAGTGGCCCTGTTCCATTCTGTCTCTGTCTGGTGGCTCTCTGCTCACTAACAGGGTTGGATGAATATTGCCCCCCCCCCCCGGTACGGTATTTATTGGAGACCTTGGTGCTTACGTGGCACAGTGCTTATTAATAGCCCCCATATCGTTATTTATATTTTTTTTTGGGGGGGGGGCTGTTTTCAGAGACTCAGTGCACTGTAACTCCCCTGAGAATGAGGCTGTGGTCTCCACCTGACGAGGTTTGGAGGGGATGGAGGGGGCTATGATTATGTGCGAGTAGGATGGGGAAGAGGGAGTGACGTGAGGTGGATAGAGGGAGGCTGGTGGGGGGGGGTGGTGGCCATGACAGCTGGCTAATGCTAATCATTGCCTCTGGCTGTCTGTGCACGACTGCAGAGACTTGCTCTGATCTTGACTGCAGGGAGGGAGGGAGGGAGGGAGGGAGGGAGGGAGATGATTGTGAGAGGGTGATTGAGAGAGAGGGTGACTGGGCGTAGTGCTGCGTTTCCCCAGGAGCTGTCACAGGGGCTGCAGCCCACGTGGTTGACGATCCCTCACAGGTGGAGGCTGAACCAGAGCGGCTTGCTGCTGGGCTGAACACACAGACTTTGGGGTGGTGTAACAGAACACTTCTCCGTGGTGTCATACGGTTGAGCACACTGCTGCACTTCCATTGAAGTCCTAACCCCACACACCACACGGTCATATATATATATATTTTTAAAACTAAAAGTGTGATTTGTTTCAACTTCTTTACTTTTGAAAAAAGACAACGGCTGATAAATCAGATCTAGAGACATTTTCCTTTCACCTTTGTTTTTACATTGTAATACTTTCCGTCAGCTATACTGAAATTGTATTGGAATATGAACGGAGGCTCTATTTATCATATCCCAGGTAATTACATTTCTTTCTGATAAGGCACGGTTGGTTGTGCCTTATCGCTGGTATTCAGCACTACAGGCTACAGCAACGATCATCAACTAGATTCCTTCCCTACCCTCTCTTTCCTTCTCTACTTACAGTGAAATGCTTACTTATAAGCCGTTAACCAACAAACAAGTCTTAAGGGAAAAAAACGAAAAGATAAGTAAAGAATAAAAAATTATTAAAGAGCAGCAGTAAAATAAAATAACAGTAGGGAGGATAAATACAGGGGTTACCGGTACAGAGTCAATGTGCGGGGGTACCGGTTAGTTGAGGTAATATGTACAGTATCAGTCAAAAGTTTGGACACCTACTCATTCAAGGGTTTTTCTTTATTTTTACTATTTTCTACATTGTAGAATAATAGTGAAGACATCAAAACCATGAAATAACACATATGGAATCATGTAGTAACCTATAAAGTGTTAAACAAATCAAAATATATTTTATATTTGAGATTCTTCAAATAGCCACCCTTTGCCTTGATGACAGCTTTGCACACTCTTGGCATTCCCTCAACCAGCTTCACCTGGAATGCTTTTCCAACGGTCTTGAAGGAGTTCCCACATATGCTGAGCACTTGTTGGCTGCTTTTCCTTCACTCTGCCGTCTGACTCATCCCAAACCATCTCAATTGGGTGGAGGTCAGGTCATCTGATGCAGCACTCAATCACTCTCCTTCTTGGTAAAAATAAGGAAAAACCCTTGAATGAGTAGGTGTGTCCAAACCTTTGACTCGTAGTGTACATGTGGGTAGGTAGAGTTATAAAATACAGACCAAAAAAATATATACATTTGCGTGCCTGTTGCTGACCCTGAACCACTGATTAGCAGACGCTCTTATCCAGTGCGACTTACAGGAGCAATTAGATTTATGATTTTTCACCTAGTCGGCTTTGGGATTCGAACCAGCGACCTTTCTGGTTACTGGCCCAACGCTCTTAACCGCTAGGCTACCCCTGATATAGGCCATCCTTCTCACAGCTGCCCTTTTGAAATATAATCTGATTTGCATGGAGCACAGTGTGGACGGCCTAATACCCACATGGATACATCGTTTACCACTGAACACCCATCCCTGAGTTTGGTCCATGTTTAGTGAACCGTTTGAAGAGAGGGCAATGTACAAAGTCAAGCTTTTCAATCCCTCTGACCGTTTGGGGAAAACTGCATTACTGCAGTCCCCGGATCATCTTAATGTCCTGCGTCCAAACCTTAGGCTGTGTGTTGCGAGTTTGGGTTTGTTCCATTGGCTTGTTAGCTTTTTCAGAGAGCAAGACACTTTGGCCCAGTTCTTTTAATCATTATGACAATGGGTTTGAGTAACACTGCTTACATTTATTACATTTACGTCATTTAGCAGACGCTCTTATCCAGAGCGACTTACAGGAGCAATTAGGGTTAAGTGCCTTGCTTAAGGGCACATCGACAGATTTTTCACCTAGTCGGCTCGGGTATTAGAACCAGCGACCTTTCGGTTACTGGCACAACGCTCTTAACCACTAAGCTACCTGCCACCACTTAAGCACGAAACGCAGCATGTTAACTTATCTTTCAGCATGAATTTTTTTTATTTTTTTTTATTTTTTTTTTGAAGGTCTTACTGAAAACACCCTGAGTTCACAATCAGCTTTGCTGATAACATTTTTTTTTTGGTAGGATTTTGACAGTTGGGGACATTTTATCTTTCAAGTTAATGTTTAATCTTTTTTTTTTTTTAGAGCAGAGTACATGCACCTTTTATAAAAATGAGACTGCCTTGTTGCGGAGGGGAGGCTGTAGCTTGGGTAATAAATAAAATAAAAGCAAAATAAATTGGTGTCATCAGCCGTGGACGTAGCTTTTGGCACGTCAACACCCAATCTATTAAATAGTTGCGAAAACCACGTTGTAGGCACATGTCAATCAACATAGGCCTACACCATCCCCCAAATCCCAATATGTTAGGGGGGAATAACTGGGAGGGATTACCGGGGGCGCGCAACTGTTTGCCCGATTCATAATGTCAGAAGCGTTAAACTTCTTTGACAGCCATTACCTTTGACTGTGGAACACTCGGGTAATTCGACCCCCTATCAAAAAGGTCAGAAGGTCATTGGAGAGGGTCATGCTAAAACCTGCATTCCCAGTTCTGGGCTCCCCTTTTTTATTCCGATTAGTTCAGTTCCACCCAGCCCTCGTGCCCCTTCGCTCTGGATTGGCCCAGTTGGCTCTGCCTTTTTTTATTTGGTAACCACACATTCTTTTATTCAGACTTGTAGGTGAAAATCTACTGAAATCTTGTTAGACAGGGGTAAGATTAATATGATGAATCCTGTAGAAGGGTTGGTTGTTTAGCAACAAGTATGGGGCAAAACAGACTGTTGGCTTAGATTGTTGACAACATAATACAATTATTTTGTCTCCAATGTCTATTGAAAACATAAAAACATTTGCATAATGAGCACTTGTCTAGATGTGTAAAATGACTCTAACTGTAACAGTAAATGTAACTAGTGTTAGTGCTGCAATGACTCTTGACCAGTTCCCCTTATTACATTTTTATTTATTTATTTATTTGTCATTTAGCAGACGCTCTTATCCAGTGCGACTTACAGGAGCAATTAGGGTTAAGTGCCTTGCTCAAGGGCACATCGACAGATTTTTCACATAGTCGGCTCGGGGATTAGAACCAGCGACCTTTCGGTTACTGGCACAACGCTCTGCACGTTGAGAAACACATTAGAAAAGCTAATCTCTGCCCATTTTTTTTGTCCTTGATTACAATGTCCTGGGTTTCATTTAGGGAATCAAAATGTTGCCATTCGAAACAATGTCGTACATAAGGATTTGCCTTTTCATTTCTACATACATACAGTGCATTCGGAAAGTATTCAGACCCCTTCACTTTTTCCACATTTTAAGTTACAACCTCATTCTAAATTGGATACAATTATTTTCCCCCCTCAATCTACACACAAATTCCCCATAATGACAAAGCGAAAACAGGTTTTCAGAAATTGTAGCAAATTTATTAAAAATAAAAAAACATACCTTATTTACATAAGTATTCAGACCCTTTGCTATGAGACTCGAAATTGAGCTCAGGTACATCCTGTTTCCGTTGATCATCCTTGAGCTGTTTCTACCACTTGATTTGAGTCCTCCTGTGGTAAATTCAATTGATTGGACATTATTTGGAAAGGCACACACCTGTCTATATAATGTCTCACAGTTGACAGTGCATGTCAGAGCAAAAACCAAGCCATGAGGTCGAAGGAAATGTCCGTAGAGCTCCGAGACAGGATTGTCTCGAGGCACAGGTCTGGGGAAGGGTACCAAAAAATGTCTGCAGCGTTGAAGGTCCCCAAGAACACAGTGGCCTCCATCATTCTTAAATGGAAGACTTTTGGAATGCTGTGGGGGATGTTTTTCAGCGGCAAGGACTGGGAGACTAGTCAGGATCGAGGGAAAGATTAACGGAGCGAAGTACAGAGAGATCCTTGATGAAAACCTGCTCCAGAGTGCTCAGGACCTCAGACTGGGGCGATGGTTCACCTTCCATCAGGACAACGACCCTAAGCACACAGCCAAGACAACACAGTTGTGGCTTCGGGATAAGTCTCTGAATGTCCTTGAGTGGCCCAGCCAGAGCCCGGACTTGAACCCCGTCGAACATCTCTGGAGAGACTTGAAAATAGCTGTGCAGCGACGCTCCCCATCCAACCTGACATAACTTGAGAGGATCTGCAGAGAAGAATGGGAGAAACTCCCCACATACAGGTGTGCCAAGCTTGTAGTATCATACCCAAGAAGACTTGAGGCTGTAATCGCTGCCAAAGGTGCTTCAACAAAGTACTGAGTAAAGGGTCTGAATACTTATGTAAATGTGATATTTCCACACAAAAAAAAAATACACTTTCTATAAACTGTTTTTGCTTTGTCATTATGAGGTATGATGTGTAGATTGATGAGGAAAAAACAACTTATTCCATTTTAGAACAAGGCTGTAACTTAACAAAATGTGAAAAAAGTCAAAGGGTCTGAATACTTTCCGAATGCATGCATGCATGCATGCATGCATACATACATACAAGCTGGTGAAGAAGTGAACACAAAGCGGCCATGTCCTGCTCCAGTTGGAGATGTATAACTCTTAGCGGAGACAGGCCCAACATCCCACCACACACACACACTGCTGTTGGCCGCTCACCATTTATTTTGTAAGTGGCTTTGGCTGAGTTTGTGTGTGTGTGTGTATATATATATATATATATTTGTTTTTTTACTTCTCACTGTGTGTCTGGCTTTGTCCGAGGCCATGATTGCCAATAAGGAGATTTACACAGATTTGCACGGCGTGTCAACAGCCCAGCAACTGAGCAGACATACCCAACCTCACCGGCTCAATGCTGCCTTCTTAGCTTCCTTATGGTGGTCAGTTGTTGACTACTTTCATGGCCCTCGGGTTCACAATGGACACAGGCTTTGGTAGAGTACAGTATGGGCTACATAATAAGATGAATGTGAACTCAGGTCAGGTGCAGTATGTTCTCCACCAGTCCAAAAAATCGACTTAACACAGTGCTCTCTTTTTAGTGGCTCCGAATTTCAGCTGTATCAGAGAGCACATACTTCAGACAGTCCCATGCCATTGCTTAGGACCATATCAGCAGTTGACTGTGAATGCTTCCCAAATGGCACCCTATTCCCTATATAGTACGCTACATTTAACCAGAGCCCTATGGAGAACTTTGGAGGACTGCGAAGGTTCATAATGTGCTGTTATAACCTCCTAAAATGAAAAAATCTGACGTTCTCAATAATGGTCTCTATGAGATGTACGTACGAGTTAATGTTGCATTTGTGCACGGAATTAGTATTTCAAATGAAGAGAAAAGTGGTGCACTATATAGGGAATAAGGTGCCATTTGGGATACAGCCTGTGTTGATGTACTCGCTGTGACCCGGACGGCGTTCCTTCTGCCAACGCCGTGAGCATCGGACAGCCTCCTCACCGACCCAGAACATATTCCCAGTTTTGTTTCTGCTAGTGGGGTTGAAGGGATACACGTGATTTACGTGGCTCCATGACTGTGTAGTTGTTAGTTCATTCCAGGACTCGTTAAATCCTAAAGACGACTCGGGTTTGCGTCCCAAATGGCCCCCTATTCCCTATACAGTGCACTACTGCTGACCAGGGCCCGTAGGACTCTACGAAGGGAATGAGGTACTATTTGGAATGCAGCAACCAAGACATTAAGTAGAACTCAATTTGTAAGTCGCTCTGGATAAGTGCGTCTGCTAAATGACTTAACTGTAAATGTAAAAACTCATTTCCCCTGTTGCCAGTTTTTTTTTTTTTTTTTTTTTTTTTGGATGGCTGTAGAAGGCAGACTGTGTTGTGATGTCCACCATCTTTGTTTCTACAGAGCCGCCGCCCACAACAGGCCCAGCCAAGGTGGTGAAGGCCCCAAACCCCCGGCCTCGGAGAGGAGGAAAGGTAAACATCCACCTGCTGCTGGCCAATCCATAGCCTGTGTGTGTGTGTGTGTGTGTGTGTGTGTGACTGAGCATATGTGTTTGTGTGTACACCCGAGGCTATGCTGACGAACAGTCCATGCTTCCTGGTATGTAAATGATAGAATCCCTCTAAAGTGCTTCATTCACACAGTTTGGATTCTTATCTTTGTTGTAAAAGAGGCCCTATTCTGGGCCACACCCTGTTGATGTAGTGGAGCTTTAATATGGTCAGCATAAATACATGTTGGCCTTCCAAATGGCACCCTATTTCCCATATAGTGCCCTGGTCAGGGAATAGGGTGCCATTTGGGACTCAAGACTCTCTCTAAAGAGTGTTAAATATCCCTGGACGGTCTTTTTTAGGTTGGAGATTTTGGCGACGCTATGAACTGGCCAACCCCAGGGGAGATCGCAACTAAAGAAACGCAGGTAAGTCAGCGCCCGGAGATAGAACTGCTGACACACACATACCCACACACACACACACACACATACCCACACACACACACACATACCCACACACCCACCCACCAGTGGCCAGTTGAGTAGGGCACAGTGCTGTTTTCAGTAGTAGCGAACACATAGCCTCTCTAGACATCAGGTTTCCTCCCCAATTTTTTTTAAATGTTCCGTCTTAAAACGTCTGTACATAACAGAAGTTCAGCTTGGCATAGAGGGACTACGTCACTAGGCAACAGTGACTAGGCAACAGTCACTAGGGTCTGGTTTCAACGATGGACTCTTTAGGCATAGAGGAACTACGTCACTACCTACGTCACTACGTCACTATCCGCTTGAATACAATACTAAATAGTAGCTAGCAAGATGGAGATCAAGGAGTTTCTTTTTTATTTACTTTTTTTTGTGCTTATTTTTTATTATTTTTTTTCTCCGAATTTCGTGATATCCAATTGGTAGCTACAGTCTTGTCCAATCGCTGCAAATCCCGTACGGAGGTCGAGAGCCATGCGTCCTCCGAAACACGACCCTACCAAGTAACACTGCTTCTTGACACACTGCTCGCTTAACCCCGAAAGCCAGCCACACCAATGTGTCGGAGGAAACACTGTACACCTGGCGACCGTGTCAGCGTGCATGCGCATGGCCAGCCACAGGAGTCTCTAGAGCGCGATGGGACAAGGGACATCCCGGCCGGCCAAACCCTCCCCTAACCCGGACGACGCTGTGCGCCGCCCCATGGGTCTCCCGATGTCTGCGACATAGCCCGGGATCGAACCCGGGATCGAGCCCGGGTCTGTAGTGACGCCTCAAGCCTTAGACCGCTGCGCCACTCGGGAGGCCCAGGAGGTAATGTTTTATAGAGTGCATTTCACAGGTGGCTAGTTCGCGTCAACTACCTTAACTTAAACCACTGCAAAGGTTTTGCCTGCAAGCTTGGGTTTCGAATCGCAACGTTCTGGCATGTCTGCTTCGTTGTCTGTTGGGAAGTTGCCAAAAGAGTCTGTCATTGAAACCAGACCCTTGTTACTGTTGCCTAGGGTCAGGTTTTTTTGTTTATTCACAAGGAACAGGACCTCTGCAGTCAGCCTCAACCAGTCTCAACCAGTCTCAACCAGTCACCTTGACTTATCAATTAATAATACCTCTTAGAACAGGAGACTTGGTCTAACGCCTCATTGGTGGGAAAACAACAGTGTGCAGGCCGGGCGGGCGGGGACACTGAGGAACAGCACAGGAGAATAGTGATGATGATGAGGAGACGTAAATAAAGTTGGCTCTTTATTCCCCCCTGTTTATGACGCTGCTGTGGGTGTTTAGTGGTGTGGGGGTGGGGGTGGGGGGGTAATTGTAGAGCGCGCTCAGACAAAGTGACTCGACTGGCTCTTTTGTCTCTCTGAGATCTTAGGTCGTTCTGCTTCGTCCTTAGTTAGCAACACACGGTAGGACTACTTGCACACAGCATAATTATTTTGTGTCCCAAATGGCACCTTATTCCCTACATAGTGTGAGGAAAATAGTATATTTGAGAGCACACTTGACTATGGTCCTGCAGTTAGAAAAATACCCCCACCCCCACCCCCCGAGAGGTTTAGGAGCCCCTCCCGAGAGGTTTCGGACCCCCGCCCGAGAGATCAACTTGAGAGGGCAAACATGAACTCCAAGGCTCAGGACTGCAGGCTTAAATATACATCTGAGACGGGTAGAGGACTCACCAGCTCTGCATGTAGCAGTGCAGTCCAGTCACCTGAGGCATCCATACATTCCGTCTTCCATTTTCCCAGGCGGCGGGTACCACGGACGGAGGATGCAACTCATTTGTGGCCTCTTAAAGTAGCATAACTCCGCAGGCTATTTCTGACAGCTGGGATCGGGGCGATAGTTTGTCACTGGCAGAGTAAACCCCTTTTTTAGACAGGCGGGGGGCGAGGTGAGGAGTGGCTGCTGCGTGCGTTCTGCCAGGCTAGCGCAGGCCTGAGGAGATGTAGGTCAGAGCAGGGCCAGGAATAACCAGGCCTGGACGGGTCCCTATAGGACGGATGCCCTTTTAGGGATCCCCACAATAACCCCCGGACCTCTGCTGCTATTCTGGGGGGTTGTCGGCAACCAAACTTTTCAAACGCTGCTAAATCAGTCCGTTTCTCGAAAAATTAGGTAACATCATTTGATATTGATATTTTAGACCTTTTTTAAAGCTTTAAAATAGATTGCCGTTTTCCCCCAGAAAGCCTGTGAAGGTGTATTGTCATTACTATGTCCCAAGGGCCATTGTATATATTTTGATAAGACTGCTTCACTCATAAAATGTCCGTTTATTAATTGAAAGTGCGAGAATAGTTCAATTATTTTAGGTAATTTCTAGAATTTATTGGAATTGAGGTTCACACTTCAATGTTGTTTTCTCAGTGGTTAGGTTTGTGAGTGTAGTTTTAATGTGTGTTGTTGGGTGGAGGGCCTGAATTTCGGTGTCACACCTCAACTGCCACAACCCTCCCCAGACACCAAACCTCTTTAGAAACTTCTGACAATTCTGTCCACAGAATGAGAACGTTTTCTATAGAATTCTGCCCATACAATGTCAGCAAATTCAATTCTATAGAATGAATCAGCATTCTTGCTCTTTAGTTTAAGCAATCTCATAACAATGACAAATTCCATACAATTTTCAATACACACCGGTTACATGGCATTGAACACAGACATATACACGTCATCATCATCATCATCTGTCATTGTCTGTGTGTTGTTGAAATTGCAACAAACAAACAAAATATTTTCATCCAGGACGCAATCCTGTGATTGTGATTGCGCCCTCTTGTCCTAAAAAAAAAACCCCTCCCTTCTGTCCCCTGTACTCAGATTGAAGTTGTGACTGGGATTGTGTCATGCCCCATGCCCGTCAGGCAGATCAGAGAAGTGGGCTCCACACGGAGATCCCCAGTAAGTTCACCCTTCACATGGACCTGGAGCTGCCTGGGCCAGGAGCCTCCACGGCCTCCTGGCTCCATAGAACCTGAATGACCTGAAACACGGGATACTCAGTAGGAGTATAGTGGGATGGCCTGCTACCTGGGGTGACGTTAACCAATCAAAAGCTTGCTTGGGGAATTAATAATAATGGGGAGACTGTTGCACTGACCTTGATCTTTTTAAGCCTACTCCTGGGTTGAACGGGACTACCAATCAATGGAGAGCCAGCATGAAAATGGTTTAGTCCAAGCGTAGACATAATGTGGGTCTGTGCAACCAGCAGTTTGTGTATGTCCAGGAGCATGATTGGGGAGTGGCCTGCTGGTTGGGGTGAACATAACCATTGGAAGCTTGATGAGTGGTGTTGATTTTAACTTCCGATCACACAAAAGGAATCGGTATTACTTCAGATTCTTCAGAAATTGGTATCAGGTGTGCGTGCAGTGGCCACAGGAAATTAGCATTATATTAGGTATTCAGTGCTCAATGGCCATTAACTTCCCATGTTAGGCTATTGGTTTTCCAGTAGTTTGCTCATTTATACTTAGTAATGTTAACAGCTATTCTGGTTCCTGTTCAAATACAGAAAAGTGTGCAGTTCTTCTGTTTGAATGTGATTGCATGGGTTTGTACAGCGAGTGAGTTATCTTAACACATTTGAATGGACATCCCTATTCCAGTGCATTGTTAGGGGTGTCTTTGCTAACTAGGTGACTGGGTTTTTTGTGGATTACTTAATTTTTGCGACACGGTAAAAAGAAAACATGTAAAAAAAAAAATCCTAAATAATGTTGACGTGCGTGTAGTAAAAGTGTGAAAACGACTAGCCTAGTCTTTGCGAAACTAACCCTTCAACTGAATGCTTTGCATCGTCTTCCTATGCAAAGTGCCCGAGGGGAAAAGTTATTTAGCTTAGTGAGTGAGCTCAAACATCAAGTGAACTAAACTTGCATTTGATTTGACTAAGTCTCAAATTACACGCTGCATGACTAAATGAGCAACGTTGATTACACACAGGATCTGTCTCTAAGCAACTCTTTGGCCATGTCAAGACTTGGCAGCTAATACAGTTTTTTTTATTCTGATCATGGAATTTCTGATCACGGAATTCCGAACACATCATGTCCACACGTTTAAATGTGTCCACCGTGTCCATATTGTGGATTCCCTTTTCCCCGCACTATATTAAAATGCCAGTGTGCATACTGCAAACGGTGGTGGAACAGGCTAAATATGATTCCACAACATCAACTTGATGGCTGTAGCTCACTAGCCAGCTAACCTCTGTAGATAGCCAGGAAGCTAGCAAGGAAAGCTAAAAGGATTGCAAATAGGTTACCATAACTCTAGTCAAACATTTTTTTTATTTTCTTCTATATATTAGCTAGCTGGCTAGCATTTGAGGCCAGCAAAACATGTTCCTCACACGCTCTGAACGTATTTCCTTCAACGTTATGATGAAAACATGGCCTCTCGGTCCCAAAACACACGTTTTTCTGGATACTTGTGGGTGGAGTGCTGATGACGTCGCCCACTGTATGCACTTTCGGTAGCCTGATTTGTGTCTGAGGAGAAATCTGCACACAATGCGGCCCTGACCACCACCTGTCAGCCAGATCTGAACACAATGCGGCCCTGACCACCACCTGTCAGCCAGATCTGAACCCAATGCGGCCCTGACCACCACCTGTCAGCCAGATCTGAACCCAATGCGGCCCTGACCACCACCTGTCAGCCAGATCTGAACCCAATGCGGCCCTGACCACCACCTGTCAGCCAGATCTGAACCCAATGCGGCCCTGACCACCACCTGTCAGCCAGATCTGAACCCAATGCGGCCCTGACCACCACCTGTCAGCCAGATCTGAACACAATCGGACCACAATGTGACATTTGTGTGTGAATGTCGACACATTTGGCTGAAAATGAAATCTTAAAAATGTATTTAAAAAAACACACAAAAAAAACAAAGGAAAATCCGCCTCAGTCTTCTAAAAGCCTAACAGCGGGACAATTAAACAATTGTTTTATGCCAAAGACACCAGAATAGCTTTCCAAGAGGCGTTGCGTGTTCCTGAGCGGTCCGGTCTCAGTCCTGACTTAAAGTTGCGTGAAAATCTGAGAAGGTTTGAATATTGCTATCCAGGCAAAGTTAGTTTACGCCCAACATCAGTGCCCGACCTCACTAATGCTTGTGGCTGAATGGAAGCAAGTCCCCGTAGCAATGTTCCAACATCTAGTGGAAAGCCTTCCCAGAACAGTGGAGGCTGTTATAGCAGCAAAGGGGGGGGACCAACTCCATATTAATGCCCATGATTTTGGAATGAGATGTTCGACGAGCAGGTGTCCACATACTTTTGGTCATGTAGTGCAGCTAGCTAGCTAGCCAGCCAGGCCAGAGAGCGAGCATTGCGTTATGGGTTTTGTAGTAGACTTGAGCTGCAACAGTTTTTCACATGCTGCTACCAACTTTATTTTAACGCGGTGTTTTCCCTATATTAGCGGTGATGGCGCGCTGCTGCTAAATTGTGGCGCCAATAATTTTCAAAATGGTAAAACATTTTCAGTGTGAACTTAAATGACTAAAACCCAAGATATGAAGTATGTAGAAAATATATTGGAGCAATAAGATCATCTTTGAGAACTAAATAATCATCAAAATAAAAACTAGACAGTCAGTGAGAATGTAAAGTATAAAGAATGTCATGGCATTCGGCCCCTATTGATTCTGTTATAACGTTTGAGTCACTCAGATGGCATAAGAACACAGCATAAGGCATGGCAAAATGTCTAGAATTGCAGGAAATGAGCTTTAAAACCATAAAATGTTGTCTTGCCCCATGGGAAATGTCTAGAATTGCAGGAAATTAGCTTTATAACAGGAGGAGGGCCTTTAACACGCCGCCATTGGCCACACTTACTACATTGGCCACACCACACACACACACTAACTAACTTTGCTACCACTGCTGAAAAATATCCTAGACTAAAAAATTTAACATTTGTTGACAAAAAAATATTCTCACATAATATTAGTGTTATTTTTACGCTGTAAATAATAGGAATTAGGGGTTTTGGGTGGTCTCTCCTCTGTGTACTGTAGGTGAGTGACCTGTGACCAGCAGCCTTCGTGTTTGTCCCAAATGGCATCTTATTTCCTATTTACTGCACCACCTTTTGGCCAGGTCCCAAATCGAGTATAGGGTGCCACTTGGGATGCACACTAAGTGACGCTCCTATACCCGGGTGGTAAACTTGGGATGCACACTACCCGGGTGGTAAACTTGGGATGCACACTACCTGGGTGGTAAACTTGGGATGCACACTAAGTGACGCTCCTATACCCGGGTGGTAAACTTGGGATGCACACTACCCGGGTGGTAAACTTGGGATGCACACTACCCGGGTGGTAAACTTGGGATGCACACTACCTGGGTGGTAAACTTGGGATGCACACTACCTGGGTGGTAAACTTGGGTTGCACACTACCCGGGTGGTAAACCCTGTGTTAACCTGCTCCCCAGGCCCCTAAGAAGCCCGTGGTGAAGAAGGAGTGGAAAGAGAAATGCGACGCCAATGAAGAGAGCAAGGAGAACCGGAAGGCCAGGTCGGACGACTCTGGAGAGGAGAAGAACGGAGACGAGGACTCTCAGAAGAATGGACAGAAGAAGAAAGGTGGGTTCCTTTTACTTGGATTGACCTCTTATCTTTAAAAAAAAAAAACGAAAAAAAAAACTAAACTACAGTGTAGAAACTGTGCGTGTTCACATATGTAGACGCTGGAGATGGTGAATATGAGGTTAGGAAGTGGTGGAGTTCAGACAGCGGCTCAGAGAAACAGAACCTTGTGTGGCAGGACGTCCAACCTTAGGGCTTTTGGCACAGAACAAATGTTTGTCTGAACACACAAACTGTAACAAATAGACTCTACAGTCATTGTATTAACATGATGATGGCGTGACCTGATTTAACAGTATTTGGAAAAGCTGTCTGCGTTTTAATTTACTGCTGTAGGCTTAAACAACGTAGGAATATCCATTCCCACGTGAGGAAAGTGAATCATGTTTAGACAGACAGCCTTGTGGCTGCTACACCCACACTGAGTAGGAGGCCATGCAGGCAGGTGTTTTGGCAGCGATAAAGGGTTGAAATTCCACCGGCCTGCCAGCCAGCGAGTGTTTTCCTCACTGACTAGAGAGAGACTTCCCGTGCCTCTTTCTGGCCCTGCAATACTTTTTTTTTTTTTTCACTCTGTCCTTCTCGCTCTCCCTTTCTCCCTCCCTCCCCTCCCTGGGCACCCCGTCTTCAAAAGACTCGCCTCTGGCAGACGGTTCAGGTCAATCACAACCAAACCTCCTGTCACCTGAACAGCTTTATCCCCCCTCTACGCTGGGGCCCTCACCAACCGGCCACCTGGTCCATGTTGATCTTCCTACTTAGACTATGCACCCTGCACTATTCATCCATGGACTATGCACCCTACACTTTCATCCTACAACTGCACATTGCACTCTGCACTACCTTAGGCCCCTGCCACTGACAGACTCTCATATATATATATATATATACACACACACACTTACTACCGGTCAAAAGTTTTAGAACACATACTCATTCAAGTTTTTTATTTTTTTATTTTTTTAAACTATTTTCTACATTGTAGAATAATAGTGAAAACAAACTATGAAATAACACATATGGAATGATGTAGTAACCAAAAACGTTTAACAAATCAAAATATATTTTATATTTGAGATTCTTCAAATAGCCACCCTTTGCCTTGATGACAGCTTTGCACACTCTTTGCATATATATATCTCTCTCTCTGTTGAAGTCGGAAGTTTACATACACTTAGGTTGGAGTCATTAAAACTCGTTTTTCAACCACTCCACACATTTCTTGTTAACAAACTATAGTTTTGGCAAGTCGTTTAGGACATCTACTTTGTGCATGACACAAGTAATTTTTCCAACAATTGTTTACAGACAGATTTCACTTATAATTCACTATCACAATTCCATTGGGTCAGAAGTTTACGTACACTAAGTTGACTGTGCCTTTAAACAGCTTGGAAAAGTCAAGAAAATGGCTTTAGAAGCTTCTGATAGGCTAATTGACATCATTTGAGTCAATTGGAGGTGTACCTGTGGATGTATTTCAAGGCCTACCTTCAAGATCAGTGCCTCTTTGCTTGACATCATGGGAAAATCAAAAGAAATCAGCCAAGACCTCAGAAAAATTTGTAAACCTCCACAAGTCTGGTTCATCCTTGGGAGCAATTTCCAAACGCCTGAAGGTACCACGTTCATCTTTACAAACAATAGTATGCAAGTATAAACACCATGGGACCATGCAGCCGTCACACCACTCAGGAAGGAGACGCGTTCTGTCTCCTAGAGATGAACGTACTTTGGTGCGAAAAGTGCAAATCAATCCCAGAACAAAAGCAAAGGACCTTGTGAAGATGCTGGAGGAAACAGGTACAAAAGTATCTATATCCACAGTAAAACGAGTCCTATATCGACATAACCTGAAAGGCCGCTCCTCAAGGAAGAAGCCACAAACTACGGTTTGCAACTGCACATGGGGACAAAGGTCGTACCTTTTGGAGAAATGTCCTCTGGTCTGATGAAACAAAAACAGAACTGTTCAGCCATAATGACTATCATTATGTTTGGAGGAAAAAGGGGGATCCTTGCAAGCCGAAGAACACCATCCCAACCGTGAAGCACGGGGGTGGCAGCATCATGCTGTGGGAGTGCTTTGCTGCAGGAGGGACTGGTTCACTTCACAAAATAGATGGCATCATGAGGAAGGATATATCGAAGCAACATCTCAAGACATCAGTCAGGAAGTTAAAGCTTGGTCTCAAATGGGTCTTCCAAATGGACAATGACCCCAAGCATACTTCCAAAGTTGTGGCAAAATGGCTTAAGGACAACAAAGTCAAGGTATTGGAGTGGCCATCACAAAGCCCTGACCTCAATCCTATAGACAATTTGTGGGCAGAACTGAAAAAGCGTTTGCGCGTAAGGAGGCCTTCAAACCTGACTCAGTTCCACCAGCTCTGTGAGGAGGAATGGGACAAAATTCACCCAACTTATTGTGGGAAGCTTGTGGAAGGCTACCCAAAATGTTTCACCCAAGTTAAACAATTTAAAGGCAATGCTACCAAATACTAATTGAGTGTATGTAAACTTCTGGCACTCTGGGAATGTGATGAAAGAAATAAAAGCTGAAATAATAATTATCTCTCTTCATTTCACATTCTTAAAATAAAGTGTTGATCCTAATTGACCTAACAGGGAATCTTTACTAGGATTAAATGTCAGGAATTGTGTAAAACTGAGTTTAAATGTATTTGGCTAAGGTGTATGTTAACTTCCGACTTCAACTGTATATATGGTTATTCCTGTGACTGTAGTCATTTTGCTGACCAATAACCGTCATCCAAAATTCCATGAGCGTCACAAGCCTAATCTCTACACATAGTTACAGTGGCTTGCGAAAGTATTCACCCCCCTTGGAATTTTTCCTATTTTGTTGCCTTACAACCTGGAATTAAAATGGATTTTTTTGGGGGGGGGTTGTATCATTTGATTTACACAACATGCCTACCACTTTGAAGATGCAAAATATTTTTTGGTGAAACAAACAACAAATAAGACAATTAAACAGAACTTGAGCGTGCATAACTATTCACCACCCCAAAGTCAATACTTTGTAGAGCCACCTTTTGCAGCAATTACAGTTGCAAGTCTCTTGGGGTATGTCTCTATAAGCTTGGCACATCTAGCCACTGGTATTTTTGCCCATTCTTCAAGGTAAAACTGCTCCAGCTCCTTCAAGTTGGATGGGTTCCGCTGGTGTACAGCAATCTTTAAGTCATACCACAGATTCTCAATTGGATTGAGGTCTGGGCTTTGACTAGGCCATTCCAAGACATTTAAATGTTTCCCTTTAAACCACTCAAGTGTTGCTTTAGCAGTATGCTTAGGGTCATTGTCCTGCTGGAAGGTGATCCTCCGTCCCAGTCTCAAATCTCTGGAAGACTGAAACAGGTTTCCCTCAAGAATTTCCCTGTGTTTAACACCATCATTCCTTCAATTCTGACCAGTTTCCCAGTCCCTGCCGATGAAAAACATCCTCACAGCATGATGCTGCCACCACCATGCTTCACTGTGGGGATGGTGTTCTCGGGGTGATGAGAGGTGTTGGGTTTGCACCAGACGTAGCGTTTTCCTTGATGGCCAAAAAGCTCAATTTTAGTCTCATCTGACCAGAGTACCTTCTTCCATATGTTTGGGGAGTCTCCCACATGCCTTTTGGCGAACACCAGACGTGTTTGCTTCTTTTTTTCATTAAGCAATGGTTTTTTTCTGGCCACTCTTCCGTAAAGCCCAGCTCTGTGGAGTGTACGGCTTAAAGTGGTCCTATGGACAGATACTCCAATCTCCGCTGTGGAGCTTTGCAGCTCCTTCAGGGTTATCTTTGGTCTCTTTGTTGCCTCTCTGATTTAATGCCCTCCTTGCCTAGTCTGTGAGTTTTGGTGGGCGTCCCTCTCTTGGCAGGTTTGTTGTGCTGCCATATTCTTTTCATTTTTAAATAATGGATTTAATGGTGCTCCGTGGGATGTTCAAAGTTTCTGATATTTTTTTATAACCCAATCCTGATCTGTACTTCTCCACAACTTTGTCCCTGACCTGTTTTGAGAGCTCCTTGGTCTTCATGGTGCCGCTTGCTTGGTGGTGCCCCTTGCTTAGTGGTGTTGCGGACTCTGGGGCCTTTCAGAACAGGTGTGTATATATACTGAGATCATGTGACACTTAGATTGCACACAGGTGGACATTATTTAACTAATTATGTGACTTCTGAAGGTAATTGGTTGCACCAGATCTTATTTAGGGGCTTCATAGCAAAAGTTGTGACTACATATGCATGCATCACTTTTCCATTGTTTATTTTTTAGAATGTTTTGAAACTAGTTTATTTTTTTATTTTATTTCACTTCACCAATTTGGAGTATTTTGTGTATGTCCATTACATGAAATCCAAATAAAAATCCATTTAAATTACAGGTTGTAATGCAACAAAATAGGAAAAACACCAAGGGGGATGAATAACTTTTGCAAGGCACTGTATAATGTAGTTCATAGTGCAGTCTGTAGTGTTTTTAGCTTCAGTATTCATAGTGTACATAATGTATGTGGATATATTTTGTATTTTTCTGTATATTGTCTATAACTCTGCAGGACCGTTAAATTCCTGTACGTGCAAATATGTATTTGGCAAATAAAGGTGACTTATTCTCCCACCCACCTTCAGCAGACAGGGCCACGTCACTCTTGCTCTCCCAGAGTACACCATCAAGAGTGACGTGGCCCTGTGCCTATCTGCTGACGGTGTAGCTGTGAATCACTTCAGTCCAACGTGCTCGCTCTAGTCTTCTGCGCTCACGCACACTCCACTAACAGACCGCTGACACCGCCAGCTGGCCAGCAAGGGAACTACACCTCAGGCTGAATAAAACATGGGGGGAGGGCACTGTTCCAGCGATGACAAAACGGAGTAGTTTGTGCAGTAAACGGAGTAAAACGTGGGGTATTTATTTTAGATGTCAGACTTCTCAATTGGATTCAGCCGTGAAACCTTTTTAAAAAATGTAATCGGTCGAGCAGGAGAAGTTACAGTGCAGCTTGTTCAGTGCTGCTCTGTCGTTCCCCCTGCACACGTCAACTAGTTTCCTGCTATCCCGGTCTGCCTGCATCTCACGCTTGGTCTGGCATGAATCAAAATAATCAAAAATATTGGTGTGGTGTAAATGTGACAGACCGGCGCCTCTCTAACAGCTGTGTGTGTGTGTGTGTGTGTGTGTGTGTGTGTGTGTGTAGGAAACAAGCACAAGTGGGTGCCGCTGATGATGGAGGTGAAGTCGGAGGGGCCCAGAGAGCGCTCGGCCTCCAGGAACAACACCCGTCAGAACGAGGTTCCCAGGATGCCCCCCAACAACAGGAACGACCTCCGAGGTGACTGACATCATCACCCAGCGCCAGCCTGACCCCTCATGTCAGCCTGGCTGGGTTGCAAATAGCACCCTGTTCCCTATATAGTGCACTACTTTTGACCAGAGCCAGTATTCCCTATATTCAGTGCCTTCAGAGAGTATTCACACACCTTGACCTTTTCCACATTTTTGTTGTGTTACAGCCTTAATTTAAAATGGATTAAATTGAAAAACAATTATCACTGGCCTACACACAATACCCCATGATGTCAAAGTGGAATTGTGTTTTTAGACATTTTTACAAATTAATTACAGATGAAAAGCTGACAAGTCTTAAGTCAATAAGTGTTTAACCCCTTTGTTATGGCAAGCCTAAATATGTTCAGGAGTAAAAAGACTCACAGCTGTAGTCGTTGCCAAAGGTGATTCTAACATGTATTGACTCATGGGGTTGAATACTTACGTAATCAAGATATAGTTGTTTATAACCAGTGGTGGTGTTACAAGGTAGAGGGGGGTATACAGACAATAGCCCTATTTGGTAAAAAGATCAAGTCCATATTATGGCAAGAACAGCTCAAATAAGCAAAGAGAAATGACAGTCCATCATTACTTTAAGACATGAAGGTCAGTCAATCTGGAACATTTCAAGAACTTTGAAAGTGTTTTTCAAGTGCAGTCGCAAAAACAATCAAGCACTATGAAGAAACTGGCTCTCATGAGGACAGCCACGGGAAAGGAAGACCCAGAGTTACCTCTGCTGCAGAGGATAAGTTCATTAGTTATCTGCACCTCAGATTGCAGCCCAAAAAAATGCTTCACAGAGTTCAAGTAACAGACACATCTCAACATCAACTGTTCAGAGGAGACTGCGTTAATCAGCTGCAAAGAAACCACTACTAAAGGACAACCATAATAAGAAGAGACCTGCTTGGGCCAAGAAACACGAGCAATGGACATTAGACTGGTGGAAATTTGTCCTTTGGTCTGATGAGTCCAAATTTGAGATCTTTGGTTCCAACCGCCGTTTCTTTGTGAGACGCGGAGTAGGTGAACCCATGTTCTCCGCATGTGTGGTTCCCACCGTGAAGCATGGAGGAGGAGGAGGTGTGGGTGTGCTTTGCTGGTTTCACTGTCTGTGATTTATTTAGAATTCAAGGCAGACTTTACCAGCATGGCTACCACAGCATTCTGCAGCAATGCGCCGTATTATCTGGTTTGCTTATTTCAGCTGTTCTTGCCATAATATGGACTTGGTCTTTTACCAAATAGGGCTATATGCAGGAACCCCCCCCACCCCACCTTGCCACAACCCAACTGATTGGCTCAAACGCGTTAAGAAGGAAAGAAATTCCACAAATTAACTTTTAAGAAGGCACACCTGTTAATTGAAATGCTTTCAAGGTGACTACCTCATTAAACTGTTTAGGAGAATGCCTAGAGTGTGAAAAGCTGTCATCAAGGCAAAGGGTGGCTACTTTGAAGAATCTAAAATATATTTTGATTTAACACTTGTTTGGTTACTACATGATTCCATATGTGTTATTTCATAGTTTTACAATGTAGAAAATAGTAAATATAATGAAAAACCCTTGAATGATTGGCCTGGGAAGGCATAAAATAACAAAAGGCTAACACCTCGCTAGGTGTTGTACTAAGGTTGCTTAGTATTATTACAAGGGGTAAAACTTAGAGATAGATCTATCTCTCTCTCACACACTTAACTGTATAACGGATTTTGTTATTTTTTCTAAGAGGCGAGCAAAAAAAAAAAAAAAAAAAAAAAAATTATGAGACAATTTAAATGTTACCCCTTGTAATAATACAATATCTAAACAACCTTAGTACAACACCTAGCAACCTCACCAAGAGGTTTTAGCCTGTTGTTATTTTAGCGACAGGGAGTAGAACCCGGGCCTCTGGCATGCAAGGCAAACGCGCTACAGTAGGATCGCTACACTGCCCCCACTGGACGGGAAGGCACATCCCTGTGCTTCCACTACACAGCCCCCTAGCACGTCCTAGCCATGCACTCAGATTACCTGACTGCTGCCATCCCAGTTCTGACACCAATGTAGCAAATGTCGGTGGGCAGGGAAGCGAAACCGGAAGGCAAACACCCTACGCATCATGCCAATAGGGTTGCCCCACTCGGTGGGAATTGTAACCTGACTCGTATAGCAAGGATCACGACAGTATAATGGTTTTGAAATTAGGCACAGGGACCAGGGTGTGAGGGTTTTGACTAGGTCGACTACAGCTATGACCGGAAGGGACTTTTTTGTTTTTGTTTTTTTGTAGCGGGTTAGGAGAATTAACTTCGCTGGTTAGGATAATTAGGTTAATGTTAGGGAAAAGGTTAGGGTTATCTAAAATGCTCTCCTAACCTGCTATGAAAAGTAACTTGTAGCTGTGCTTCACAACCGATTTTGAGTCCCAGTCAGGGTAACCCCCCCTCCCCCCTCCTCAATCCACTACATTGGTGTCAGGTGTGGGACAGCCCCATTGAAAGCCTGTCCCAGCTGAGTTTTAGTCACAGTTCATTTTTCAGAGGCATAGATCTACCATTTTTCATAATTGAATGTGATAAAATATATAGCGATCTAGTAAAGTAACACCTATTCTTACTATACCGAAACGCTTCAGCTTTAATTCTACATTTTAACTCTACCATACAAATATTACCGTACAAAATATTTTTGACAGCTGAAGCAAGCCCACACATTTTCTTCAGGAAATATTCCTGTTCTATTTTAGTCATTTTATAGGGCCTTTATAAAATCCAAATTCAGTTTCTCCAGGTTTTCACTCTCAAATTCACACTTTAATTATTATTATTTTTTATAACAACCAAATTGGATGTTTTTAAGTTCACAATAATGTTTTAGCCACATCAGGAGACAACATTTGAATAACATTTATTTTTAAAATATATTTTTGGAAGGGTATACTTCCCCTTTTTAATTCAACAGGCAGCTAGCAAGGGACCGTTGTGTTGCTTTCAGGCTAGTGGCGTTTCTGTACTGCACGTGTGATGGCAGAGTATAAGACCCTGTATCTCAGTCCTATATCTTAACTTTAGAAGGGTTTACTTCAGGCAGACTACCTTCTAGAGTTGCAATGCCCCATTTTAAATTGAATGTCCAAATCAAGGATTTTCACAAAAATACGTTTTTTGCAGCGACCCAATCCAAAAGGTAGGCTACAGCTGACATTTTTATTATTTTGACTGTTCACATGATTCGATTCACCACGTTTGAACCGAACCCCAACTACTATAATGGCGAAGCAAATCATTTGGATTTGTCATTTTCATATGAATTTAAAATATGAAGTGGGACCATCCGTTTATACAGTAAATGAACATTTCTATGTCCTAAAGGTTATATGTAAAATATAATCATTTGATTCTGCTGGAACAAGGCTTGGTTTAGCTTTTATAAAGGGGTCAACATTGACATTCATTTTGTTTATTTGAGTGTGTTTTTTACACGTTTTGATTTTCTCAGACTGGCACAGCGGGAAGTACGAGCGTGAATGGCGTGAGGACCATGATGAGGTGTCCAGCGTGAAGAGCGAGGGTGCTCCCTTCCGTGCCGGGTTCCGGGGGCGTGGTCGTGGCAGGGGCCGGGGCCGGGGACGAGGAAGAGGCGGCAGCAGCAGAGGTGAGCTCTCCAACCCTCAAGGCTCTCTGTAGAACAATACTGGCGAATGAAGCTTAGCCACATGTCTTGAAGCCCAGCCAAGCTCTCCACTCTGCTAGCTCTCTGCTAGCTCGCTCTCTCTCTGTCTGTGTGGTTGTGCTCATGGCTTTGCCTTTGTCCTATCTAACCCTGATCTGGCCCCACTAAGGATACAGTAAAAACAAAGCAATTTAATAACAACCGGAGTGTGTTAGTACGAGGCAAGGCCTGTGATCCCTCAGTGCCACGAGGGGGATGCAGGGTGCCCGGGCCTGCTGGTTTTGGCCACCAGCCTCTCCCCTCTGGCTGGGCCATGGAAGTCTGCCTGCCTGCCTCCAACAGGAAACACTGCCCCCCCCTTAATTTGAGGAGAAAGTGATAGGAACAGGGTGAGTGGAGAAAAGTTAACACACTCCTTTCTCCACCCGACCCATCCCCTATCGTGATGAAACCTGCCGTTCTCCTTCCTTACTAGGCCGAGATCCCTCCGTTTTGGAGTTTTACGACTCTTCTCTCTCTCCACAGGAACACACCGTTTCAGCAGTCTTTAAGAATGTTTTCCTGACAGGACGCCATATTTAAGTCTTTAAACACATATTTAGAGACATATTTACTCTCTGGCTCTCTTAGCTTGTTCCAATTTTAGAGTGGAATCGCACGCCTTCCTAAGCTCAACCGCTGTGCGGCGAATGTCTCTCTGCTGTTGCTGAACCGTCTCTGTAGCCTGGTTTATTTTAGTAGGTTTGTAACAGCCACCCTGTAATGGTTGACTACTACCGTGTCTCCCGCCAGGTCGCTATGACTACCATCATGGCTACAAGGCCTACGACGGAAAGGACGGCGCCTACGGCCAGAAGTTTGGCGCTCCAGTGACCTACTACTACGACAACATGAGCAGCAACGACCTGTACTCTGTGGACCAGGACCTGCTCAAGGACTACATCAAGAGGCAGATGTGAGTACTACCATTGGTTACGGCGCTTTATAACGACTACCGTTGGTTACTACGCTCTATAACTACTACCGTTGGTTACTACGCTCTATAACTACTACCGTTGGTTACTACGCTCTATAACTACTACCGTTGGTTACTACGCTCTATAACTACTACCGTTGGTTACTACGCTCTATAACTACTACCGTTGGTTACTACGCTCTATAACTACTACCGTTGGTTACGGCGCTTTATAACGACTACCGTTGGTTACTACGCTCTATAACTACTACCGTTGGTTACTACGCTCTATAACTACTACCGTTGGTTACTACGCTCTATAACTACTACCGTTGGTTACTACGCTCTATAACTACTACCGTTGGTTACTCGCTCTATAACTACTACCGTTGGTTACGGCGCTCTATAACTACTACCGTTGGTTACTACGCTCTATAACTACTACCGTTGGTTACTACGCTCTATAACTACTACCGTTGGTTACTACGCTTTATAACTACTACCGTTGGTTACTACGCTTTATAACGACAACCGTTGGTTACTACGCTCTATAACTACTACCGTTGGTTACTACGCTTTATAACTACTACCGTTGGTTACTACGCTTTATAACGACAACCGTTGGTTACTACGCTCTATAACTACTACCGTTGGTTACTACACTCTATAACTACTACCGTTGGTTACGGCGCTCTATAACTACTACCGTTGGTTACTACGCTTTATAACTACTACCGTTGGTTACTACGCTTTATAACGACTACCGTTGGTTACTACGCTCTATAACTACTACCGTTGGTTACTACGCTCTATAACTACTACCGTTGGTTACTACGCTCTATAACTACTACCGTTGGTTACTACGCTCTATAACTACTACCGTTGGTTACTACGCTCTATAACTACTACCGTTGGTTACGGCGCTTTATAACTACTACCGTTGGTTACTACGCTCTATAACTACTACCGTTGGTTACTACGCTCTATAACTACTACCGTTGGTTACTACGCTCTATAACTACTACCGTTGGTTACTACGCTCTATAACTACTACCGTTGGTTACTACGCTTTATAACGACTACCGTTGGTTACGACGCTCTATAACTACTACCGTTGGTTACTACGCTTTATAACGACAACCGTTGGTTACTACGCTCTATAAAGACTACCGTTGGTTACTACGCTCTATAACTACTACCGTTGGTTACTACGCTTTATAACTACTACCGTTGGTTACTACGCTTTATAACGACTACCGTTGGTTACGACGCTCTATAACTACTACCGTTGGTTACTACGCTCTATAACGACTACCGTTGGTTACTACGCTCTATAACGACTACCGTTGGTTACTACGCTCTATAACTACTACCGTTGGTTACGGCGCTCTATAACGACTACCGTTGGTTACTACGCTTTATAACGACTACCGTTGGTTACTACGCTCTATAACTACTACCGTTGGTTACGACGCTCTATAACGACTACCGTTGGTTACGGCGCTCTATAACGACTACCGTTGGTTACTACGCTTTATAACGACTACCGTTGGTTACGGGCGCTCTATAACGACTACCGTTGGTTACTACGCTTTATAACGACTACCGTTGGTTACTACGCTTTATAACTACTACCGTTGGTTACGACGCTCTATAACGACTACCGTTGGTTACTACGCTTTATAACGACTACCGTTGGTTACGGCGCTCTATAACTACTACCGTTGGTTACTACGCTCTATAACTACTACCGTTGGTTACTACGCTCTATAACTACTACCGTTGGTTACTACGCTCTATAACTACTACCGTTGGTTACTACGCTCTATAACTACTACCGTTGGTTACGGCGCTCTATAACTACTACCGTTGGTTACTACGCTCTATAACTACTACCGTTGGTTACTACGCTCTATAACTACTACCGTTGGTTACTACGCTTTATAACTACTACCGTTGGTTACTACGCTTTATAACGACAACCGTTGGTTACTACGCTCTATAACTACTACCGTTGGTTACTACGCTTTATAACTACTACCGTTGGTTACTACGCTTTATAACGACAACCGTTGGTTACTACGCTCTATAACTACTACCGTTGGTTACTACACTCTATAACTACTACCGTTGGTTACGGCGCTCTATAACTACTACCGTTGGTTACTATGCTTTATAACTACTACCGTTGGTTACTACGCTTTATAACGACTACCGTTGGTTACTACGCTCTATAACTACTACCGTTGGTTACTACGCTCTATAACTACTACCGTTGGTTACTACGCTCTATAACTACTACCGTTGGTTACTACGCTCTATAACTACTACCGTTGGTTACTACGCTCTATAACTACTACCGTTGGTTACGGGCGCTTTATAACTACTACCGTTGGTTACTACGCTCTATAACTACTACCGTTGGTTACTACGCTCTATAACTACTACCGTTGGTTACTACGCTCTATAACTACTACCGTTGGTTACTACGCTCTATAACTACTACCGTTGGTTACTACGCTTTATAACGACTACCGTTGGTTACGACGCTCTATAACTACTACCGTTGGTTACTACGCTTTATAACGACAACCGTTGGTTACTCGCTCTATAAAGACTACCGTTGGTTACTACGCTCTATAACTACTACCGTTGGTTACTACGCTTTATAACTACTACCGTTGGTTACTACGCTTTATAACGACTACCGTTGGTTACGACGCTCTATAACTACTACCGTTGGTTACTACGCTCTATAACGACTACCGTTGGTTACTACGCTCTATAACGACTACCGTTGGTTACTACGCTCTATAACTACTACCGTTGGTTACGGCGCTCTATAACGACTACCGTTGGTTACTACGCTTTATAACGACTACCGTTGGTTACTACGCTCTATAACTACTACCGTTGGTTACGACGCTCTATAACGACTACCGTTGGTTACGGCGCTCTATAACGACTACCGTTGGTTACTACGCTTTATAACGACTACCGTTGGTTACGGCGCTCTATAACGACTACCGTTGGTTACTACGCTTTATAACGACTACCGTTGGTTACTACGCTTTATAACTACTACCGTTGGTTACGACGCTCTATAACGACTACCGTTGGTTACTACGCTTTATAACGACTACCGTTGGTTACGGCGCTCTATAACTACTACCGTTGGTTACTACGCTCTATAACGACTACCGTTGGTTACTACGCTCTATAACTACTACCGTTGGTTACGGCGCTCTATAACGACTACCGTTGGTTACTCCGCTTTATAACGACTACCGTTGGTTACTACGCTTTATAACGACTACCGTTGGTTACGGCGCTCTATAACGACTACCGTTGGTTACTACGCTTTATAACGACTACCGTTGGTTACTACGCTCTATAACGACTACCGTTGGTTACTACGCTCTATAACGACTACCGTTGGTTACGACGCTCTATAACGACTACCGTTGGTTACGGCGCTCTATAACGACTACCGTTGGTTACGACGCTCTATAACGACTACCGTTGGTTACTACGCTTTATAACGACTACCGTTGGTTACGGCGCTCTATAACTACTACCGTTGGTTACTACGCTCTATAACGACTACCTTTGGTTACTACGCTCTATAACTACTACCGTTGGTTACGGCGCTCTATAACGACTACCGTTGGTTACTACGCTTTATAACGACTACCGTTGGTTACTACGCTTTATAACGACTACCGTTGGTTACTACGCTTTATAACGACTACCGTTGGTTACGGCGCTCTATAACGACTACCGTTGGTTACTACGCTTTATAACGACTACCGTTGGTTACTACGCTCTATAACGACTACCGTTGGTTACTACGCTCTATAACGACTACCGTTGGTTACGACGCTCTATAACGACTACCGTTGGTTACGGCGCTCTATAACGACTACCGTTGGTTACGACGCTCTATAACGACTACCGTTGGTTACGACGCTCTATAACGACTACCGTTGGTTACGACGCTCTATAACGACTACCGTTGGTTATGACGCTCTATAACGACTACCGTTGGTTACGACGCTCTATAACGACTACCGTTGGTTACGACGCTCTATAACGACTACCGTTGGTTACGACGCTCTATAACGACTACCGTTGGTTACGACGCTCTATAACGACTACCGTTGGTTACGGCGCTCTATAACTACTACCGTTGGTTACGGCGCTCTATAACGACTACCGTTGGTTACTACGCTTTATAACGACTACCGTTGGTTACTACGCTTTATAACGACTACCGTTGGTTACGACGCTCTATAACGACTACCGTTGGTTACGACGCTCTATAACGACTACCGTTGGTTACGGCGCTCTATAACGACTACCGTTGGTTACTACGCTTTATAACGACTACCGTTGGTTACTACGCTTTATAACGACTACCGTTGGTTACTACGCTCTATAACGACTACCGTTGGTTACTACGCTCTATAACTACTACCGTTGGTTACGGCGCTCTATAACGACTACCGTTGGTTACATTTACATTTACATTTTAGTCATTTAGCAGACGCTCTTATCCAGAGCGACTTACAGGAGCAATTAGGGTTAAGTGCCTTGCTCAAGGGCACATTAACGTCATTTAGCAGACGCTCTTAGCCAGAGCGACTCACAAATTGGTGCGTTCACCCTATAGCCAGTGGGATAACCACTTTACAATTTGGGGGGGTTAGAAGGAATACTTTATCCTATCCCAGGTATTCCTTAAAGAGGTGGGGGTTTCAAATGTCTCCGGAAGGTGGTGAGTGACTCCGCTGTCCTGGCGTCGTGAGGGAGCTTGTTCCACCATTGGGGTGCCAGAGCAGCGAACAGTTTTGACTGGGCTGAGCGGGAGCTATGCTTCCGCAGAGGAAGGGAGCCAGCAGGCCAGAGGTGGATGAACGCAATGCCCTCGTTTGGGTGTAGGGACTGATCAGAGCCTGAAGGTACAGAGGTGCCGTTCCCCTCACTGCTCCATAGGCAAGCACCATGGTCTTGTAGCGGATGCGAGCTTCAACTGGAAGCCAGTGGAGTGTGCGGAGGAGGGGGGTGACGTGAGAGAACTTGGGAAGGTTGAACACCAGACGGGCTGCGGCATTCTGGATGAGTTGTAGGGGTTTAATGGCACAGGCAGGGAGGCCAGCCAACAGCGAGTTGCAGTAGTCCAGACGGGAGATGACAAGTGCCTGGACCAGGACCTGCGCCGCTTCCTGTGTAAGGCAGGGTCGCACTCTCCGAATGTTGTAGAGCATGAACCTGCAGGAGCGGGTCACCGCCTTGATGTTGGCGGAGAACGACAGGGTGTTGTCCAGGGTCACGCCTAGGCTCTTCGCACTCTGGGAGGAGGACACAGCGGAGTTGTCAACCGTGATGGCGAGATCATGGAACGGGCAGTCCTTCCCCGGGAGGAAGAGCAGCTCCGTCTTGCCAGGGTTCAGCTTGAGGGGGTGATCCGTCATCCATACTGATATGTCTGCCAGACATGCAGAGATGCGATTCGCCACCTGGTTATCAGAAGGGGGAAAGGAGAAGATTAGTTGTGTATCGTCAGCGTAGCAATGATAGGAAAGGCCATGTGAGGATATGACAGAGCCAAGTGACTTGGTGTATAGGGAGAAAAGGAGAGGGCCTAGAACCGAGCCCTGGGGGACACCAGTGGTGAGAGCACGTGGTGCGGAGACAGCTTCCCGCCACGCCACTTGGTAGGAGCGACCGGTCAGGTAGGACGCAATCCAGGAGTGAGCCGCGCCGGAGATGCCCAGGTCGGAGAGGGTGGAGAGGAGGATCTGATGGTTCACAGTATCAAAGGCAGCAGACAGGTCTAGAAGGACAAGAGCAGAGGAGAGAGAGTTAGCTTTAGCAGTGCGGAGAGTCTCCGTGACACAGAGAAGAGCAGTCTCAGTTGAATGACCAGTCCTGAAACCTGATTGGTTTGGATCAAGAAGGTCATTCTGAGAGAGATAGCAAGAGAGTTGGCTAAAGACGGCACGCTCAATAGTTTTGGAAAGAAAAGAAAGAAGGGATACTGGTCTGTAGTTGTTGACATCAGTGGGGTCGAGTGTTGGTTTTTTGAGAAGGGGAGCAACTCTCGCTCTCTTGAAGACGGAAGGGACATGGCCAGCGGTCAAGGATGAGTTGATCAGCGAGGTGAGGTAGGGGAGAAGGTCACCGGAGATGGTCTGGAGAAGGGAGGAGGGGATGGGGTCAAGCGGGCAGGTTGTTGGGCGGCCTGCAGTCACAAGTCGCAGGATTTTATCTGAGAGAGAGAGGGGAGAAAGAAGTCAAAGCATAGGGTAGGGCAGTGTGAGCAGGACCAGCAGTGTCATTAGACTTAACAAACGAGGATCGGATGTCGTCAACCTTCTTTTCAAAGTGGTTGCGAAGTCATCCACAGAGAGAGAGGAGGGGGGATTCAGGAGGGAGGAAAATGTGGCAAAGAGCTTCCTAGGGTTAGAGGCAGATGCTTGGAATTTAGAGTGGTAGAAGGTGGCCTTAGCAGCAGAAACAGATGAAGAAAATGTAGAGAGGAGGGAGTGAAAAGATGCCAGGTCGGCAGGGAGTTTAGTTTTCTTCCATTTCCGCTCCGCTGCCCGGAGCTCTGTTCTGTGAGCTCGCAATGAGTCATCAAGCCACGGAGCTGGAGGGGAGGACCGAGCCGGCCGGGAGGATAGGGGACACAGAGAGTCAAAGGATGCAGAAAGGGAGGAGAGGAGGGTTGAGGAGGCAGAATCAGGAGATTGGAGGGAGAAGGATTGAGCAGAGGGAAGAGATGATAGGATGGAAGAGGAGAGAGTAGTGGGAGAGAGAGAGCGAAGGTTGCGGCGGCGCATTACCATCTGTGTAGGGGCAGAGTGAGTAGTGTGGGAGGAGAGTGAGAGAGAAAAGGAAACAAAGTAGTGGTCGGAGACATGGAGGGGAGTTGCAGTGAGATTAGTAGAGGAGCAGCATCTAGTGAAGATGAGGTCAAGCGTATTGCCTGCCTTGTGAGTAGGGGGACGGTGAGAGGGTGAGGTCAAAAGAGGAGAGGAGTGGAAAGAAGGAGGCAGAGAGAAATGAGTCAAATGTGGACATAGGGAGGTTGAAATCCCCCCAAAACTGTGAGGGGTGAGCCATCCTCAGGGAAGGAACTTATCAAGGCGTCAAGCTCATTGATGAACTCTCCAAGGGAACCTGGAGGGCGATAGATGACAAGGATATTAAGCTTAAATGGGCTAGTGACTGTGACAGCATGGAATTCAAATGAGGAGATAGACAGATGGGTTAGGGGAAAAATTGAGAATGTCCACTTGGGAGAGATGAGGATTCCTGTACCACCACCCCTCTGACCAGATGCTCTCGGGGTATGCAAGAACACATGGTCAGACGAGGAGAGAGCAGTAGGAGTAGCAGTGTTTTCAGTGGTGATCCATGTTTCCGTCAGCGCCAGGAAATCGAGGGACTGGAGGTTGGCATAGGCTGGGATGAAGTCAGCTTTGTTGGCAGCAGAACGGCAGTTCCAGAGGCTGCCTGCGACCTGGAACTCCACGTGGGTGGTGCGTGCAGGGACCACCAGGTTAGAGAGGCAGCAGCCACGCGGTGTGGTGCGTTTGTGTAGCCTGTGCAGAGAGGGAGAGAACAGGGATAGGCAGAGGCATAGTTGACAGGCTGTAGCAAATGGCTACAAAAATGCAGAGGAGATCGGAATGAAATGGGCTAAGCATCTGGGAGCGGAGAGAGCAGGGCCTCCCTCACCAAAAACTTCTACCTCAGAAACTAAAATTGTTTCACTGAACCACCCGAACAAAAACTCTCCCAACTTCCGCCTTTAGAAATCAGAATTGTTGTGAACCACAGCGGTTCAATGTTTAAAGGAATAGACTCAACCCACTTTATTCATCTAGCCAACTATGACACCATAGCCAACTAGCAAGCTAGCATCCAATAACAATAACACACCGTTTAGCACCAACACTTGGTCACAACAAACCACCAATAATGTGATAACACACTAAACAGATCATTCGTGTCTGTGTCAAGTTCCTTTCATGACGCAGCAATGATTAGACGTTGGCTAGCTAGGACAAGTATATTGTAGTTAGCTACTACAGTACAGCTAGCTGGTCGTGTTGGGGAGCTAGCAATGGCCACTGTGTTGACTTTGTTTGAAGAACGGCTAGCTAGCTAGCTTCGTGCTACAGCCGGCACGGCCGAGGACACTGCCAAGACACAGTAACTACCCACAACAACCCACGAAGCCTAGCTATGACGCCGTAGCTAACTTGCAAGCTAGCATCCATTAACACACAATTTAGCATCAATACTTGGTTACAACAAACTGCCAAGAGTGTGTTAGCACACTAAACAGATAATTCAAGTCCGTGTCTAGTTCCTTTCATAACGCATAACGCAGCAAAAAAATTAAACGTTGGCTAGGACTACATTAACATTGGAAACAGCTCTCCAGCGTTGCTAATCGTTACCAGTAGCTACCCGCTAGCTAGCTAGCCTCGTGCTTCGATACTAACCTACAATTACCTACGGAAACCTACAATAACAACAATACTAACCTATAATAAATACAATACCTAACTACAGCTAACTACCTACCTACGATCTAATACATGGTTAAGCAAAAAATTAAACGTTGGCTAGGACTACATTAACATTGGAACCAGCTCTCCAGCGTTGCTAATGCGTTACCAGTAGCTACCCGCTAGCTAGCTAGCCTCGTGCTTCGATACTAACCTACAATTACCTACGGAAACCTACAATAACAACAATACTAACCTATAATAAATACAATACCTAACTACAGCTAACTACCTACCTACGATCTAATACATGGTTAAGCAAAAAATTAAACGTTGGCTAGGACTACATTAACATTGGAAACAGCTCTCCAGCGTTGCTAATCGTTACCAGTAGCTACCCGCTAGCTAGCTAGCCTCGTGCTTCGATACTAACCTACTATTACCTACGGAAACCTACAATAACAACAATACTAACCTATAATAAATACAATACCTAACTACAGCTAACTACCTACCTACGATCTAATACATGGTTAAGCTTTACTCAACACCATATGAGAAGCTTACGCTCTATAGAGCGACTACCGTTGGTTACGGCGCTCTATAACGACTACCGTTGGTTACTACGCTCTATAACGACTACCGTTGGTTACTACGCTCTATAACGACTACCGTTGGTTACTACGCTCTATAACGACTACCGTTGGTTACGACGCTCTTATCATCTTCCCCCACCCCCATAAAAAAAATATTTAAAAAATAAAGTGGTTGTCCCACTGGCTATCATAAGTTGAATGCACCAATTTGTAAGTCGCTCTGGATAAGAGCTTCTGCTAAATGATGTAAATGTATAGGTCAAATGGTTCAGGAGGAAACGGATGTCACTTATTTTTTTCAGGGTTGGAATAATGTAAATAACTTACGCCACTTAGCAGACGCTTTCAACCAAAAGGATTGACGTTGGTGCGTGCCAACGTTCTCGTATGGGTAGCCACAGAATATAACATGAAGGTGTGCAAACACAGACCTACGATTTCCATGATTGAATTCCAGCTCCAATACAACTGATTGCAGTTGAAATTCCATTTATTTCCTCTCCAAAACTAAGCTTAGAATGTGGCCAAATGTTTCGTTTCAACACTTTCCCCACATTGTATTATTAAATTCCCTGACGTTGGCTTTGCCAAATTTCTTTTTTTTTAGATTTTGTTCTATTGAGCACGTCTTCATAAAGGCATTCTAATTCTAGGAAGACTGCCTTAATCCTCCTCGTTTTGACTTCCTGTATCTCTCTGTAGTGAGTACTACTTCAGCCTTGACAACCTGGAGCGGGACTTCTTCCTGCGTAGGAAGATGGATCAGGAGGGCTTCCTGTCTCTTGGCCTGGTCGCCAGCTTCCACAGGGTGCAGGCTCTTACCACCGACGTCAACCTCATCATAGAGGTACGTACGCAAGATGGCTTTAGCTCCAGAAATAAATATGTCTCTATGCCTTCAGACCTCATCAGCTTTATAATTTGTAGATAATTCAAGGCTTTTCATAGAGCTTTGACTTCTAAAAAAAAAAACTGTTTCTGCAGTAGTTTCTTTACCTCAAAGCTTTTAGACGTTTTTGAATGTAATGCATGAATGTGTTCCAACTCCCCAGGCATTGAGCATATTCTAGATCAGGACAGGGGTGCCGGATTCGGCCAGCAAGGGGTCCAATCCTGCCCTCGTGGTTTTAGGAGAACAAATACACTCCAAAAAAAACACACACTCATATAGAGTAGATGGATACTATGTCATTGTGTCTCATTCCCTCAACGCTCTTAAATCTACCCGTAGTCTTTGAAGGGCAGCAAAGAGGTGGAGATCATTGAAATGAAGATCCGTCGGAAGGTAGAACCGGAGAAGTGGCCTCTACCAGGTCTGTCCATGGGACCGGACCACAACCAGGTGGACTTGACCCAGCTCATCCACTGCCCCGAGTTCGTGCCCCGGCAGATGCCCACTGAGCAGACAGGTATAGCAACTACACCCACTATGCCAGCCACACACTATAAAACAGATAGAGAACCTGCATAGCGAAGTCCCTATCAGAACGGGTGGGTATCCATTTAGCTACTCAAAACAGGTATATCGATCCACCTAGTCAGCCGCACCCACTGTAACAGACTGGTGTATTTAGAATCCTAGCAATATAGTCACTATCGAACAGACCTGAGTATATATCTTCACATCCACTATCAAAACAGACAGTTGGCGGCAGGTAGCTTAGTGGTTTAAGAGCGTTGTGCCAGTAACCGAAAGGTCGCTGGTTCTAATCACCGAGCCGACTAGGTGAAAAAATCTGTCGACGTGCCCTTGAGCAAGGCACTTAATTGCTCCTGTAAGTCGCTCTGGATAAGAGCGTCTGCTAAATGACTAAAATGTAATGTACTTGGCCATACAGAGTTGCTCTTTAAGCACACGGCTATACTCAGCCACACCCACTGTAACAGACTCCTAGCAATATAGTGACTATCGAACAGACCTGAGTATATATCTTCACATCCACTATCAAAACAGACAGTTGCACTTGGCCATACAGAGTTGACTCTTTCAGCACACGGCTGTACTCCGCCACCTAGCCAGCCACAGTCACCGTCTACTTGACAGTGTCTCGCTATCCACTTACAGCATTACAACACTCCGGTGAAGGCTAAACGCCTCGACATTGGCTCAGTTTGGGCCTTAGTCCAGGCCCCTGGGTTTTCTTAAGGACGGAGGTGTGATACACAGTGTGATACCGTGAGGTGTGGAAATCATAGGACTTATTTCACCCTGCGCCTCTTGAGGACTCGCGCTGATTCAGGCAAGGGCTCTCTTGCTGTGTTAAGTAGATGTTGATTTTAGTCCCATTGGGTAACTAGTTCAAGGAGTGCGAAAGGTAACCATGTCGGCGTACCAAATAGCACACTACATTTATATAGGGAATATGGTGCTGTTTAGGACGAAGACACTGATCAGTCCATCTGGTAGTTCAAGGGGAATGGAAGGTTGCTGATATAGTGAGCTCACTCACCTGTCTCACCACCTTGTACATCTGTAGGCTTGTCTACTGATCACCCGTCTGTCTGTCTGTCCCACCTTGTACATCTGTAGGCTTGTCTACTGATCACCTGTCTGTCTGTCTGTCCACCTTGTACATCTGTAGGCTTGTCTACTGATCACCTGTCTGTCTGTCTGTCCACCTTGTACATCTGTAGGCTTGTCTAGACTAGGGATCACCTATAGTCAATCTAATCGACAGAATCTGCTCCAGGGTCTCCCCGGTCCTCCACGCCCACCAGGGGCTCGACCAGGGCCTCCATGCAGCCCAAAGTGGAGCAGGACGTGTCCAACCTGAAGAGCATGTCCAAGGGTCTGTCGGCGAGTCTGCCCGACCTGGACTCTGAGTCCTGGATCGAGGTGAAGAAGAGGCCCAGGCCCTCCCCGGCCCGACCCAAGGTGAGTGGAGCTGAAGGAGAGGAGAGGAGAGGGACGGAGCGTGTCCGGAAGGGGAATTCAAACACTAAGTACGTTTCAGCACATAGAAATGTCATGTGTAGATATGACATGATTGTCTATTGGCCCCTTCCTCTCTCTTACTCCAGTCACTCTGTGTCCAGTTGAGTGGTCTGGCATTGATAGAGGATGCAGAACCATGGCTCTGTCACCTCTCTCTCTCATACAAGACTATCGTCCTACATGAGGCTTGTGATAGCGGTCAAAAAAGGTTGTCTATTCTTCATGACAAAGATGAGTGTCGGTTCTATGTATTTTCACCTGAACGTTCTGTATTGTTGCGTCCTGAAAAAGCCCCTGGGGTTGTTCCGTTTGCAGGTTTTTTGTTTCAGCAATTAATTACTGCTATGGATTAAGGCTGGGAATTGCCACGGACCTCACAAAACGATATTATTGCGATACTTCGGTACCGATATGTATTGAGATCCAACACTGATTTTATTGCGATTTGTTGTTCCGAACATATAGATCACCATATGTCTACTGCAGAGGGACAAGAGCCATGACAAAATGAGTTTTTTGATCAGTCATGGAAATATAAGTGCTGAAAACCAATTTGTCTCCCTATTTAAAAAGAAGATGCAGAAACAGCTATGAAGGAAATACTGGCGTTTTGGTGCAGGTATAGCCAACTAGCGCCAAAATAATATTGCGATATTGTCAAAACGATACGACAATATATTGTCAAAAATACTACTATGGATATCAGGGCAGTTGCGCATCGTCATGCTTACAACAAAACCCATTGCTTGCAACATGATGCTTGCAACAAAAACTTGTTAACAAAGGCTTCTTTCCTATTTAGTGCACTATTCCCTATTTAGTGCACTACTTTGGACCAGAGCCTTAGTCCAAAAGGAGTGCACTACATAATAGGGAATAGGGTGCCATTTTGTGGTATGTCCATACCTCTACATTGCCCTCTCTCCACTTCCTTGTCTCCCTCTCCACCTCGTCATCTATCCATGTCCCCCTCCCTCCTCCCTTGGGCGGTGACTGATGGTAGACCCCCTCGTTGCAGCAGAAGGACGAGGCTGTCTCCCCGGTGCCCCAGCCAGGGCCCAGCCCGATCCCCACGGCCCCCTCGGCCTCCTCCGCCATGGCAGCCAGGGAGGAGCAGGACGAGCCCGAGGAGCTGGACTTCATGTTCGACGAGGAGATGGAGCAGATAGACGGCCGCAGGAACACCTTCACCGACTGGTCCGACGACGACTCGGACTGCGAAATCGCCGACAACGACGTCAACAAAATCCTCATCGTGACGCAGACGCCGCCTTACCTGCGGAAGCACCCGGGGGGCGACCGCACGGGGAACCACACGTCGCGCTCCAAGCTGACCAACGAGCTGGTGAAGGTGATCAACGACGGCCTGTACTACTACGAAGCCGATCTGTGGGACGACAACTACGAACCCGAGTACGCCACCATCAAGGTCAGTCCCTTTCACTAACGCTTCAACTCTTATCTAGAATAGGGACATTCATGCAAGGTAAGTTGAGTTAAACGGGGTTTAGTATTTTCCTTATGTTTCAATTTAGTTTTTACGAGTGTTGCCGATGGGGAATGTAGGTGAATAGCAGAATTTTCCTTAAGGAGTAACTCACTATTTAGGGAATAGTCTAACTAATTCCAGATCTCCAGTTAATTCAGGCCTAGCTTCCCCCAGGCCCAGAAACCATTTCAACAATAACAAACAATAACAAAACAAACTGTTATGAACAGCGAATGCGTACCACTGATATAACTTAAGTGGGCTATTCTGAAAAGTTCCAGGTGTCTATTCTGGCTGCGGGGGTGGACGTTTCTGTCCAAGGCCCGTACGCACGCGCGTGTGTTTCTGGATGTGGCAGGCCACAGAATGGTCGTGTTGCCATTTGAATGTATGTTTGTTGTCCCTGCTCCCATTGTGGCAGGGCTCTTTGTGCCGTTCACGTGCCCCCATCCAGTGGTGTGTGGAAAAAGAGTCCCTTGTTTATAAATAAACCTTAGCTGGGCTGCCTGAGCTTAGCTAAGGGCTCTGTGGAGTGGGTTTCTGGGGGAGAAATGGCTCTTCAAATGTCTTCAGAGGTAACTTTGCTAGACTTCGAGATGGCTGGGGCTGGAAATGTAAGTCTTGTTTCAAAATCTGCATCCAAAATGGCTCCTTTTTTCCCTATTTTGGTGCACTGCTTTTGACCAGAGTCCTATGGGCCCTGGTCAAAAGTAGTGCACTATATAGGAAACGTCTTGCCAGTGTGGATGCCGGCTCAGTGTGTAGAATTCGAGTTCAGTAGTTATAGTTTTGCTGTTTTTATACCAATTTTGTCTTAGAGGAAAGTTGAAGGTTCTGTGTTTGGAGGTTGTTATTGTTGACATCCAGACCATTTTGAAATGGACCGAAATGAAATGGCAGAGCCTTAGTCCAGTTTGAAATGGACCGGAATGAAATGGCAGTTAGAGCCTTAGTCCAGTTTGAAATGGACCGGAATGAAATGGCAGTTAGATGAAGGCTCTAATATAGCCTTGTAGTTTCTTGGTCACCATGCCCTGTTGGTGTGTGTCCGACCGTCACCAAACCTTTAGAAGAAGGTACATTAGGCTACATAGATTATTGCTGATGACAGGCCATCAACTGTTTCCTCCGGCTTTTGTTGTTTGGCTCTTGAGAAGAACAAAAAAAATGTTGACATGCAATAAGGCATGTTCAAATGTTTGGCTTTTTGAATGTTCATCGCCCGGACACAGATAACGGCTAGTCCTGGACTAAGAAGCACTTTCAATGGAGAATCTCCACTTTTTATTCTAGGACTAGGCTTAATCTGGCTCTGGGAAACAAACCAGTCCATTACGTTTGGCCACTCTCACTGAGCCTCCCTGCCATGTTGTCTCTGCAGCAAGAGGTGGAGAACTTCAAGAAGGTTCACCTGATCAGCCGAGAGGAGTTTGACTGCCTGACCCCAGAGCCCCCCGTCGACCCCAACCAGGAAGTACCACCGGGACCCCCCAAGCCCCAGCAGAGTGGGTACCACAGACACGGACTAGACACGCGAACACACGCACACACACGCACACACACACACACACACACGCACACACACACACACACACACGCGCACACACACGCGCGCACACACACACACACACACACACACACACGAACGAGGCAGACACGGACAGACGCGCGCACACACACACACACACAGACAAGACGCAGACCTCTCAATAAAACGGGTCACACAGTTGTGGCTAAATCCAGTGCCAAGCACAACCACTCAACCGAACCAACATTGGGACATGACACCAGATGTAGAGAACAGAATACGTTGGTGGTCTCCAAGTGAAAATGGTTCTATGGCTTTGCAACACACACACACACACACACTGACAAGCTTTTTAAACTATAGGAATACGTCCACATAGGATACCTGTCTTATTCATATCCTATATATATAGCTGTGGTACTAAAATGACCCATAACTGTATTCCGGATATCACTCATGACTCCTCTGTCTCAAATCTCTCAGTTCCTGTAGACGCCTTGGCGAACAAACTATTCGGTGCCCCTGAGCCTTCTACAATAGCACGCTCCCTCCCGACTACTGTGCCTGACTCGCCCAACTACCGCAGTGCCCGGACACCCCGCACGCCTCGCACCCCGCACCGGAAGGACCCCCCCATGACGCCCCGCTTCTACCCTGTGGTGAAGGAGAGCCGGCCTGTCGACGCCATGGTAACAAATAAGAGTTTCTGCCATTTTGTTTCAACTCACCCAGATCTCCTAGATCTACCAGGGAACATTCTGTTAGATGTTGAGCTCACAGGGAACATTCTGGTAGATGTTCATCTCCCAGGTGTACGGTGCTGTGAAAAAGTACTTGCCCCCTTTCTAATTTTCTCTACTTTTGCATATTTTTGATAATGAATGTTATCAGATCTTCAACCCAAACATAATTGTAGATAAAGGGAACCTGAGTGAACAAATAACACAACACTTACATACTTATTTCATTTATTTCAGAAACAAAGTTATGCAACACACAATGCCCCTGTGTGAAAATGTAATTGCCCCCTTACACATGATTACTACATGATTCCATACGTGTTATTTCATAGTTTTGATGTCTTCACTATTATTCTACAATGTAGAAAATAGTACAAAGAAAGAAAAACCCTTGAATGAGTAGGTATTCTAAAACTTTTGACCGGTAGTATGTGTATGCATGTATGTATATATTAGATAAAGGGAACCTGAGTTTATAAGAAATAATAAATATATATATATATATATTTTTTTTTGTCAACTCCGGTTCCCTTTATCTAATATTAGGATTTGGTTGAAGATCTGATAACACTGAATATGCAAAAATAGAGAAAATCAGAAAGGGGGAAAATACTTTTTCAGGGTACGTATAGATGATATCTGACCTCTGCTGCTCATCTGTTTTATACATGTGATTTGTAAAGAGTTTTTCACTTCCAACTGGGCTGGATTTAGGTCTGAACCGCTTGACTGCTGTCGGTACTGTGCTGTCGGTACTGTGCTGTCGGTACTGTGTGGTTAACAGTCCTCTCTCTCTCCAGACCCCGAGGAAGAGGAAGACCAGACACAGCTCCAACCCACCGATGGAGTGCCACGTTGGCTGGGTGATGGACTCGCGAGAACACCGGTCCCGCACCGCCTCCGTCAGGTGAGACAAGTCTCCTCTCCTGTGGTGATTTGCGAAAGTGTACACTTTACCTGTTCATTTTACCTATAAAAGGCTTTATCTTATGTCATAATTAGAACATTTCACCACCATAACAATTTGTTGGAAGTCGTATTGAGTGGTTTACCACTTACACCTTGGTAAATCTACTTGAATGTTAATTTCAGGTTTAATTTGTCATTGGTGAGTTTAATGACTCTTCCCCTCTCTCTCCAGCTCCAACGCCAGCCCCTCAGAGGGTATCCCTGCGTTGGGGGGAATTGGCTGCACCCCCCAGTCGCTCCCCAAGTTCCAGCACCCATCCCACGAGCTGCTCAAGGAGAACGGCTTCACTCAACACGTTTACCACAAGTACCGTCGGCGCTGCCTAAACGGTACCCATAGCTACCCATGTCTTTTCTTCCTGAACAGACAAAGGACACACACACAGACTTGATCACTCATTCACACACTTAAACAGTAAAGGCGTAGCACCTTCGCCATTTCAAGCAGTCACCATTTCATATACTGCTTCTATTGCTTTACTATCTTCCATTTAGAGACTTCTGACTTCGTCACAGACTAGAAAATAATGTTGTCACACACATTTCACATTATACTATATGTATATATATGTATGTATGTATGTATGTATGTATGTATATATGTGTGTGTGTATATGTATACAGTGAGGGGAAAAAAGTATTTGATCCCCTGCTGATTTTGTACATTTGCCCACTGACAAAGACATGATCAGTCTATAATTTTAATGGTAGGTTTATTTGAACAGTGAGAGACAGAATAACAACAAACAAATCCAGAAAAACGCATGTAAAAAATGTTATAAATTGATTTGCATTTTAATGAGGGAAATAAGTATTTGACCCCTCTGCAAAACATGACTTAGTAGTTGGTGGCAAAACCCTTGTTGGCAATCAGAGGTCAAACATTTCTTGTAGTTGGCCACCAGGTTTGCACACATCTCAGGAGGTATTTTGTCCCACTCCTCTTTGCAGATCTTCTCCAAGTCATTAAGGTTTTTCGAGGCTGACGTTTGGCAACTCGAACCTTCAGCTCCCTCCACAGATTTTCTATGGGATGAAGGTCTGGAGACTGGCTAGGCCACTCCAGGACCTTAATGTGCTTCTTCTTGATCCACTCCTTTGTTGCCTTGGCCGTGTGTTTTGGGTCATTGTCATGCTGGAATACCCATCCACGACCCATTTTCAATGCCCTGGCTGAGGGAAGGAGGTTCTCACCCAAGATTTGACGGTACATGGCCCCGTCCATCGTCCCTTTGATGCGGTGAAGTTGTCCTGTCCCCTTAGCAGAAAAACACCCCCAAAGCATAATGTTTCCACCTCCATGTTTGAAGGTGGGGATGGTGTTCTTGGGGTCATAGGCAGCATTCCTCCTCCAAACACGGCGAGTTGAGTTGATGCCAAAGAGCTCCATTTTGGTCTCATCTGACCACAACACTTTCACCCAGTTCTCCTCTGAATCATTCAGATGTTCATTGGCAAACTTCAGACGGGCCTGTATATGTGCTTTCTTGAGCGGGGGGACCTTGCGGGCGCTGCAGGATTTCAGTCATTCACGGCGTAGTGTAATACCAATTGTTTTCTTGGTGACTATGGTCCCAGCTGCCTTGAGCTCATTGCCAAGATCCTCCTGTGTAGTTCTGGGCTGATTCCTCACCGTTCTCATGATCATTGTATCTCCACGAGGTGAGATCTTGCATGGAGCCCCAGGCCGAGGGAGATTGACAGTTCTTTTGTGTTTCTTCCATTTGCGAATAATCGCACCAACTGTTGTCACCTTCTCACCAAGCTGCTTGGCGATGGTCTTGTAGCCCATTCCAGCCTTGTGTAGGTCTACAATCTTGTCCCTGACATCCTTGGAGAGCTCTTTGGTCTTGGCCATGGTGGAGAGTTTGGAATCTGATTGATTGATTGCTTCTGTGGACAGGTGTCTTTTATACAGGTAACAAACTGAGATTAGGAGCACTCCCTTTATGAGTGTGCTCCAAATCTCAGCTCATTACCTCTATAAAAGTGTGTATAAAAAATAATCATAATAGCAGTGGCTCTCTTTGTTACACAGGATGCTACGTCCCAAATGGCAACCTGTTCCCTACATAGTGCACTACTTTTGAAAAATATGGGGAATGTTGGCATTTGGGCCACAGCACAGCCATAGTGTCTGACCTTTCACCCCTCTACTCCACCAATCACAGAGCGCAAGCGGTTGGGCATCGGCCAATCCCAGGAGATGAACACGCTGTTCCGTTTCTGGTCGTTCTTCCTGAGGGATCACTTCAACAGGAAGATGTACGAGGAGTTCAGACAGCTGGTGGTGGAGGACGGAAAGGAGGGATACAGGTAATGTTTAATTTCATTATCTGCTTAATACTTATCCGTCTACTGATTTATACACAGATATTTGTGGCTGCGGATCGGACTTTTCCTGGACCTTTCTTCCCTACAGCTAAAGGTTCGAGAGGGTCTGCTCATGTGCAGCGTACTCTAGGTCGAGAGACAGTCTAAATAGCGATTCAATGTTCCGTTTTCACCATCATTGGCAAAGTAGGGGGGGCAGGACAGTCAAAGTAGGAGTTTTTTTTTTCTTTTTTTCTTCAGCAACTCAGGCTACGACATGGCAGCATAACTATAAAGATGACATCATCACAAATGTACACGTGTGGTTAAAATGCAGGTTGTTTTATATGTAGACTGCTCCCTGCTTGAAGCTACTGCAAATTCCTTAGCTACTACAGACGGAGAAGGTTGTTGCCTACAAATGTATTTACTTTTGGGATGTTCGTTCAAATAGCCGCACGTTTAAAAAAAAAAATATATATATTCTGCTGTTCAGAAATGAGGCAGAGACATTGGCTACATCATCATGGTTCAGAAGAGAGTGAGTAGAGAGATAAACGTGAAGGTGGGGGGGGGGAGATCCGGCATGGCAGTTACCTTGATTGTATAATAATGTTACAATGTTTTACTTATGGGCTATTCACGATATATCTTTTTTTTTTTTATTGCTTTATTGCACAATTAATGCTCAATACACAGCTTTTCAAACAGTAAGGAATAATCTAAATAATTCAGGGCTTATAAAATTATACCCAGGATAAATATAAGCCTTTCACAACAATAAGACACACACTAATAATTTACTTATTTTATCAAAATAGTTTAACCTTCTTTTGCAATGATCACTGTTCTGGCTTTCAAGGCCGTCTATGAAAATGCCCTTTTTGTTACAAATTTAACCTGAACCATGCACAATGCACATCCACTAATAATGACCAACTTCTTCTAAGATGCATTATAAAAAATGTACCCAGGTCTACCCGGATTTTCTGTTGGTCCAAACCTCAAATGCGAATAGTGAGTTTAAACTGCTTGTTGGCAGAGAATAAGTTATATTTTGTTGTTGTGAATGGCAGGGGGAGGGGCTTGGTGTCTGTAAGCCAGTGGGAAGATGCACAGGAGGAGGAGGGGCTTGGTGTCAGGTCATACAGGAGGAGGAGGGGCTTGATGTCAGGTCATACAGGAGGAGGAGGGGCCTGGTGTCAGGTCATACAGGAGGAGGAGGGGCTTGTTGTCAGGTCATACAGCACAGGAGGAAGAGGGGCTTGGTGTCAGGTCATATAGGAGGAGGAGGGGCTTGGTGTCAGGTCATACAGGAGGAGGAGGGGCTTGTTTTCAGGTCATACAGCACAGGAGGAGGAGGGGCCTGGTGTCAGGTCATACAGGAGGAGGAGGGGCTTGGTGTCAGGTCATACAGCACAGGAGGAGGAGGGGCTTGGTGTCAGGTCATACAGGAGGAGGAGGGGCTTGGTGTCAGGTCATACAGCACAGGAGGAGGAGGGGCTTGGTGTCAGGTCATATAGGAGGAGGAGGGGCTTGTTGTCAGGTCATACAGCACAGGAGGAGGAGGGGCTTGTTGTCAGGTCATACAGGAGGAGGAGGGGCTTGGTGTCAGGTCATACAGCACAGGAGGAGGAGGGGCTTGTTGTCAGGTCATACAGCACAGGAGGAGGAGGGGCTTGTTGTCAGGTCATACAGGAGGAGGAGGGGCTTGGTGTCAGGTCATACAGTACAGGAGGAGGAGGGGCTTGGTGTCAGGTCATACAGCACAGGAGGAGGAGGGGCCTGGTGTCAGGGCACACAGCACAGGAGGAGGAGGGGCTTGTTGTCAGGTCATACAGTACAGGAGGAGGAGGGGCTTGGTGTCAGGTCATACAGCACAGGAGGAGGAGGGGCCTGGTGTCAGGGCACACAGCACAGGAGGAGGAGGGGCTTGTTGTCAGGGCACACAGCACAGGAGGAGGAGGGGCTTGTTGTCAGGTCATACAGTACAGGAGGAGGAGGGGCTTGGTGTCAGGGCACACAGCACAGGAGGAGGAGGGGCTTGTTGTCAGGTCATACAGCACAGGAGGAGGAGGGGCTTGTTGTCAGGGCACACAGCACATGAGACGAAACCAACGACACCGAACGTTCATAAAAACAAAAAAATTAATAAAAACTGTGATTCTTGCGATACGGGCATTTGGAATATTGCGCTAAAACATTCATTTGAATGAATGAGCTATCGCCCAGCCCTAGCTCCTTAACACACCTGGTTTCAATCAAGCAGAGTCTTCCATTTAGACTACTGCAATGAGTTGGATCAGCCATCTTACTGCTGGGTTGGAACAACAGCCTGCGGTCCATTGTGGCCTTCCAGGATCTGAGTTGCCCACTACTGGTGTTAGATGGGGCGGCAGGTAGCTTAGTGATTAAGAGCGTTGTGCCAGTATCCGAAAAGGTCGCTGGTTCTAATCCCCGAGCCGACTAGGTGAAAAAAATCTGTCGACGTGCCCTTGAGCAAGGCACTTAACCCTAATTGCTCCTGTAAGTCGCTCTGGATAAGAGCGTCTGCTAAATGACTAAAATGTACAATGTCTGCTTGATCACACAAGGCTGATTTTTAAATTCCTGTTGTGTGTTGCAGGTATGGTCTGGAGTGTCTGTTCAGGTACTATAGCTACGGACTGGAGAGGAAATTCAGACCAGACATCTTCAAGGACTTCCAGGAGGAGACCATGAAAGACTACGAAGCTGGTAAGAGGTCGCCCAGGGGAACCTCAACTCTACACATTATCACAGCGCAGTAACTCTCCATTTTGGGTACATATCTGTGTCCCAAATGGCACCCTATTCGCCATAAAGTGGGGAACTTTTGACCCAAGAGCCTTGCATATGGGAATAGGGTGCAATTTGGGACGTATCCTTTAATGACGTAGCTCCCTAACACTGTCCCCCTTTTTCTGTGTCCCCGTCTCTCACAGGCCAGCTGTATGGACTGGAGAAGTTCTGGGCGTTTCTTAAATACTCCAAAAACAAGAACATGGAGATCGACCCCAAGCTGCAGGAGTGCCTGAGCAAGTTCAAGCGTCTCGAGGATTTCAGAATCGATGTAAGTAGGGGAAACCTGTGAAAGAATCGTTTTTTGTTTTCTACAGCAACTTTCGACTACTATGGAAACCTGTTGAAGTGTGCATTTAGGCACGTTTTCTACAACTTTCACTACCAGCCACGTGAGTGAATAACAAAGTTTTAACGGTTTAAAGGTTGTTATCGGAGTGTTATCATCATGGCTCTAATGTGCGACCCAATTTGGTCGAAATATTTAGCTGTGCGACCAGGAGTTGTATTTTGGAAGCACTGTGCGACTATGGAAAAAAATCTCCCAGATCATAATTGTTTTAATGATGACGCGTTCATTCAGTCGCTCACTGTACCATTGTTTCCGAGTGCCCTAGAGAGAAATGAGTGTGCAGATTCGATAGCGTCATAGTTGCACCATTATTAGAGAGAAAACGGATTGCTTCTGGCCCAACCAGGTCAAAACCGGGGCCCGGTGTCCCGATTTTAGTGATGGAACTTAGGCTTACGAGTGTTTTTTAACGATGCATGAAGATGTAACATGCGTTTCCCAAAACACCACTTGGAGAGAACGGTCGCTTAGTGCGTTGTTGGAGCATGTGTTGATACTAATAGGATCGAAAGAAAGGCAGCGCTGCTCTCGGATCAGCTTTCTCCGTTCAAATATTTCCTGAACATTATATTTATTTCACAATACTGACGACGGATCATCTCCTAGATCAGGGTTTCCCAAACTCGGTCCTGGGGACTCCAAGGGGTGTACGTATATATATATATTTTTTTGCCCTAGCACTACACAGCTGGTTCAAATGTTGAACTCTTCATCAAGCTCTGATCATTTGAATCGGCTGTGTAGTGCTAGGGCAAAAACCAAAACGTGCACCGCTTGGGGTCCCCTGGAACGAGTTTGGGAAACGCTGTCCTAGAGAGATATTACCACCTATGGCTGCAAATATTGAGGCGGATTATTCTAGTGCTTACCCAATAATAATGCACTAAATCACTGATTTTGGCACATCATTGAGCACGTTAGGCTACAAATATATTGAGACCAATTACAGACCGTAGCCTACAAGTAGCAAAATGGAACTAAGTTGTTTTGAACGGGAAATGTATTTCAACATGATTGAAATAGGCCTATAGCCTACTGTTTATATTGTAATGCAGTCATCTCTGTTTTCATTCGAAGCATCTTTTTGTAAGTTGCTTGTTTGTATCAATTGCGAAGACATTGGTCCCGTTCCTGGGACCACCCATACGTAAAATGTATGCACGCATAACTGTAAGTCGCTTTGGAAAGTGATCGCCGGTCACAGAGAGACGGATAAACCAGGTGTGTGTGTGTGTAAAGGAGGGCAAAATAAGCTGTTCTGAGGCTGCCATTATATTACCAGCGTTTTAAGGTGCAACGTCAATAACGATGGTTTTGGGGAGCAGCTCAGCGATTTAACGATGCTCCCTACGAAAGTTCCAATGATTAACTTAGACTTAAGATGCTTTTGGGAAACTGGGCTTTAACTAACTGGTAACGTCACCAGTTTATCCACTGAAAGAAAAGAAAGGGATTGCTTCTTCTTCAGGAGATTTAATGATCACAGCAATGAATGAATGACAGATCTCTCGCGTGTCCTCATCACAAACCTGACATTTTTAAAGATACAGTTTCTATGTAATGCATCTCAATTGGAAAATGGTACTTTTACACAATGTAGAAACCTAATATTCCACAAATGACTGCGTTCGTATCAACATTTTAGCTTTTATAATAAACTAATGTATTTAGTGTTACATATTAGCTTCTATGGCACAATGTGCTTCAAAAGTAGCTAGAATTGTTATATTGTATTTTCTGGTGCTCCTAAATTTAATGTGGTGCTCCTAACTTTTTTTAAGTGGGAGCACCAGTGCTACCAATGACATTTTTTAAATGTAGATGTTTGTTTGACAAGGCTTTTATCAGAGTGCTATCATGCGCCGTCAGGCTTTTGTAGGTTCAAAGTACTGAGCAAGCGGGTTTGTTAAACATTAACAAAATGGCACCCATCGCTGCGAGACTAGTTTCTTGACTACCTTGTTCACCCTGTAGTTTTTTTGACTCCATCTCACATGGCACATAGGACTCTGGTCAAAGTTGTGCACTTGAGACGCAGACTTTGTTACGGAACGTTCTGTTAGAGGACGTCTGTAGGGCCCCGGTCAATCCCACATCTCACCATTTGTCCTTCATTGCAGCCCCCAATGGAGGAGGGAGGCCGCAAGAGACACTCATCCAGCGGAGACGGTCGCCGCCGCCACCCCTCCCAGGGCTCCAGCCGCCCCCACAGCCAAACTGGCTTCGGCCCAGCCCTGTTCGCCCAGGGCCCCGCCAAGGATGATGCCAAAAACAGCAGCCAGAGCCAGCGACCTGCAGCCCAGGCCTCGGCCACCGCATCAGACGCCAAGCCACCAAAGTAACCCCGGACAACCCTCGGCCACGCGGATCAACTCAACGTCATCAAATCCTTTCTGCAACACAAGGGGGGGTCCAATGGTTCACGCAAGCATGAGAGATTGACTTTGATGAATGTCTCGTGATTTTAAATAAATCAAGGCTCTTCCATTTTTAATTTCTTTGGTTTGAAACACCGAGAGTTTTGTCTTGTTAGAGACGAGACGAAGACTATTGAAGGAATGGATGAAGTGTTCCATTTTTGATTTTTTTTGTTGCAAACCTTAGCATATTCTCCCAGTGGTTACTATGTGGGAATGAACATGGTTTTTGAGCACGTTTTGATGGCTACTGCAAACCTTGTGGCCCCCTTTCTATCGTTGGACCTTTCCATTTAACTCCCATCTGTTGGCTGACCGATGACCGATTCCTCAAGATCTGATTTTTTTTTTTTTTTTTTTTTTCTTTCTTCGAGTGGTGGATTGGAAACTGATGCTTTGAAAAATTAAGGAGAAAAAAATAAATATTTGACTTGTTTTGGGCTGGAGAGAAGAGAAGACCGGGCGAGGGGAAAAAAAAACAAAAAAAAAACAAGAAACCAAATGTTGAACATAAATGACTAGTACCAGTCTCAAGATGGTTGAAAGTTGCCTTATTTTAATGGTTTTTCTGCTTAATTTGTGCCCGCCACCTTAATGTCGATTGTACAGCATTGATCATTGCAAATATGCAACGTCGGTCACCACCTACAATAGTGGCCACTCAGTGACCCCCTGCCTGCCAAACAGCACCCCTCTGAACTGTCTTCCAAGTGTCATATGGTCTGTTACAAAGCCTCCCCCCCCTCCTCCCCACCCCTCGGTGTGTTTGCAATTTGTGGCTCTTTGTGCTAAAACATCTTTGCTGGGGGGGCCGCTCCCACCCCTGACGCCCCCCCTCCATCCATCTACCTACCCGATCATCCTACCATCCATCCATCCATCCATCGTACACTATTGAGGCTACAGGACTGGAATCACCAATCCGGATTACTTGAAGAAAAGAGAGGAAAGGCAGGTGCTTTAGGTGTGTGGTGGGCTTTGGGGGGGGGGGGGGTAATGGCCTGCTTTCCAGGGCTAAACAAGACTACGCTTCAGTCTGCAGCTTGGCATGGCCTATACCCTCGCATCCCACCATCACTCACACACACACACACCCCTCAGTGTTTCTTCCAGAGAGTGGCGGCTCTACTCTGTTCTTCTGGAGGAGTACAACCAATGGACAGGCTATGTATCCCCTCTGATCCCAACCAACCTGTTCTACCCCCCAACATCCAGTCTACCAGTCAGATCAACTATAATAATCTGGTTTAGATAACTTAATCTTTATCCGACATGAGTACTGATATCATCAAAATAGATTTGACTTTTTTTTTTTTCTCCACTAATGTAAATGTGAACTGATGAAGAGAGATGACACCTTCCTGCTACTTGTTTTATTGTTTATAGAACAGATTATTCTCCTTACATGTACGTACTCAACATATTTTTTTTTTTTTTTTTTTTTTAATGGTCTCTTAAGATAATCGTTTTAATGCTTTTTAATTTGCTGTGTTTCTAGGGGTAGGTAGATGGGTATGTCTGTATCGAATATGCATTTGAGACCTCTGGACTTTCAAGAAATGGGAAAATAGTATAGTACAAATAAAGGGACATTTTACATTAGGGCGTCAACTGACATTCAATACAACAACAACAACAAAAAACATCACACGTTTCCAGGAAGTAGAGTTCAATTTCAAATCAAAGTTAATTTGCAGAATGTCATTTTTTAAATTTTGATAAATTTTGTTTACAAATTGCGTGATGTGAACCACTGGTGTGTTCACGCGACAGGCAATTTAAAACTTTACACAAATTGTATCATGTGTCAAAGTTGATGGTTGAATAGTCTCCCTAACTAGTTATTGATCAGTGAAGTATAATGGTCCTCTTTAGTTAAATATCAATTGGCATGAATAACAGTTAAAACTATTCCTTCTGCTGGAGGTGCAAAGGAATGATTCAGATTCACTGGTCGCTGTGTTAGAATGTCCAGTTGTCTTCATGTTTTGTTTAAAATTAAAAATTAAAAAATCATTAACCGCCATTGTTGAACAATTTACAAGAGTTTAGCAAGAATTACGTTTTGTTTTTAGCTTCTTCTTTTTTTCTGTCTTGTGGGCTTAGCTCAAGGGAGCTGCGGGTCAATTCAGGAGGCTGATATGATTGGTGAATCACTCAAGAAATCATTTACTTGCGGAATAAAGACAATACGACAAAACTCCAACCATTTCCCAACCCAGTTAATCCTCTGAGAGGATGTGGTGTCACCAGGGGGCGCCCTTCCACAGACAGCCACACAGACAGACGCCCCCCCCCCCTCCCCAGTGAAGGTCACCTCTGTGTTCCACCCCCCTCGTCTTGGACCAGGATAGAGGGGACAGGTGAGACCGGTGCTCTGGGGTCCAGCCTATTTAATTTTTTATTTTTTATTTTATTTTATTTTTAGCATTGTGACACAAACCCTGCGGATGGATCAGCTGGCGCTCCAATGAACACTAGGGGGCGCCACGTCTGGCATCCTGCAGGGTTAGGTGGACTGGGCCGGACTTGGGAGAGAAAGAGGGGAAGGGAGGAAGAGGGATGTAACCCGTCTTTGGGTTTGTCAATGATGTCAATATTTAGAGGATGTGAATGGCTATGATGTCTGGGAACTGAACTAGGAGAAACAATTCCATAAAGCCATATAGATAAAAATAGCTGTATATGAACCATTTTGAAAATGTTAATAGTTCATTACCTTTACAATATCATAGGCTTGTCATGAGGGGGGTAAAAAAAATAGAAAATGAAGAAAAAGGAACAAAAAAAAAAATATATAAAACAGAAAAATTTAAAATACTTGAATGAGATCTTGTATTATAACATTTTAATATTCATAATATCTGCTATGTAGGCTGATGTGATTCGCTATTAGTGTTATTTGTAATTTGTAGTAATTATGCTTTTCCTTATTAAATAAAAAAAAAAAACATAAAATGGACAAAAACCTTAACCACCACCTGTCATCGTCCTCTTATTTACTTGTGTTTTCCTGTGGGGATCTCCAGAAAGCAGGATTATTAAATAAGCCAGCTAACTTTGATATACCGCTACATATATATTATATTATATATACATATAACTGCTGGTTTTTCTGGTTGAATAAGAAAGCATATGTATATTGGTTGTTGTTGTCAAAGTCAATTATACCATGACAATTTGGTGGTCCTCTGTAGCTCAATTGGTAGAGCACGGCGCTTGTAACGCCAGGGTAGTGGGTTCGATCCCCGGGACCACCCATACAGTAAAAAAAGTATGCGCACATGACTGTAAGTCGCTTTGGATAAAAGCGTCTGCTAAAATGGCATATTATTATTTATTATGAAGTCCAGAGCCCTATACCAGGATAACCGGTACCACAAAAGTTGCTCACGTTTTAGCCAGGTACATTTCTATGGCTACAAATCCTTCAGATCTACAGTGCATTCGGAAAGTATGTAGACCCCTTGACTTTTTCCACATTTTGTAATGTTACAGCCTTATTCTAAATGGATTAAATAAAACATTTCCCTTATTAATCTACACACAACATCCCATAATGACAAAGCGAAAACAGGTTTTTAGACATTTTTGCAAATGTATTACAAAAAAAAAAAAAACAGGATTATCTTATTTACATAAGTATTCTGACCTTTTGCTATGAGACTCGAAATTGAGCTCAGGTGCATCCTGTTTCCATTGATCATTCTTGAGATATTTCTACAACTTGATTGGAGTCCACCTGTAGTAAATTCAATTGATTGGACATGATATGGAAAGGCACACACCTGTCTATATAAGGTCCCACATTTGACAGTGCATGACAGAGCAAAAACCAAGCCATGAGGTCGAAGGAATTGTCCGTAGAGCTCAGAGACAGGATTGTGTCGAGGCACAGATCTGGGGAAGGGTACCAACACATTTCTGCAGCATTGAAGGTCACCAAGAACACAGTGGCCTCCATCATTCTTAAAAGGAAGAAGTTTGGAACAACCAAGACTTCCTAGAGCTGACCGCCCGGCCAAACTGAGCAATCAGGGGAGAAGGGCCTTAGTCAGGGAGCTGACCAAGAACCCGATGGTCACTCTGACATCGCTCCACAGTTCCTCTGTGGAGATGGGAGAACTTTCCAAAAGGACAACCATCTCTGCAGGACTCCACCAATCAGGCCTTTATGGTAGAGTGGCCAGATGGAAGCCACTCTTCAGTAAATGGCAAATGACAGCACGCTTGGAGTTTGCCAAAAGGCACCTAAAGAATTCTCAGACATTGAGAAACATGATTCTCTGGTCTGATGAAACCAAGATTGAACTCTTTGGCCTGAATGCCAAGCTTCATGTCTGGAGGAAACCTGGTACCATCCCTGTGGTGAAGCATGGTGGTGGCAGCATCATGCTCTGGGGATGTTTTTCAGCGGCAGGGACTTGGGAGACTAGTCAGGATTGAGGGAAAGATTAATGGAGCAACGTACAGCGAGATCCTTGATAAAAGACCTGCTCCAGAGCGCTCAGGACCTCAGACTGGGGCGAAGGTTCACCTTCCAACAGGACAACGACCCTAAGCACACAGCCAAGACAACGCAGGAGTGGCTTCGGGACAACCCCATCTCTGGAGAGACCTGAAAATAGCCGTGCAGCGACGCTCCCCATCCAACCTGAGAGAGCTTGAGAGGATCTGCAGAGAAGAATGGGAGAAACTCAGGTGTGCCAAGATTGTAGCGTCATACCCAAGAAGACTCGAGGCTGTAATCACTGCCAAAGGTGTTTCAACAAAGTACTGAGTAAAGGGTCTGAATACTTACATTAATGTGATTTCTGTTTATTTTTTATACATTTGCAAAAATTTCTATAAACCTGTTTTTGCTTTGTCATTATGGGGTATTGTGTGTAGATTGATGAGGGGGGTGAAAAATAATTTAATCCATTTTAGAATAAGGCTGTAATGTAACAAAATGTGGGAAAAAGTCTAAGGGTCTGAAAACTTTCCGAATGCACTGTAACCTGCTCCGGGTTAGGCTAAATCAGGGCTAATGCCGCGTTCACATGCTAGGAAACTCGACTTGCTAACTGGTTGTAATTATACACGTGCCGCGTTCAACCAGTTAGCAAGACGGAAATGTCAGTTTTCTAGTTTCGATGAGCGCGTGAATGCGGCATAACTCCATTTATCCTGAATGATGTCTGAGCCGCAAGTTGAGGACCAATGAAATCCGATGAATCCGTATTACAACGGTGGCTATTACTCGTCCACCTGCCGCTAACTAGCAGGTTTGTTATTGCTCGTGCATGTCGCACACGGCTAGTCGAACGCCGACGTCTTCATTGAGAAAATACTGAAACGTCAATCCATGGGCGAGTCAGTGCCACATTTTCATATGTGTCAATCAAAATGAAAGAAAAGTTATCTTGCAAATTCATCAGGCTATGGTGTGAAATAGGCTTTTAGAAGTGCTGTCTTTATTTTATTACTTATCGTTAATGCCGTCTTTGGTGTGCTTATCAATGCACCAGCAACAGCACCCTTTTCCCGATATATATATATATATTGATATGTTGCTTATCAATGCACAACCACAAGCAGCTTTTTTTCCCCACTCCTATGATAAAATAATTGTATTAAGTCATACGAAAGTGTTACTGTGCCTGAAGTTTAAAATGCATTTTGTCATTGCTAATTAAAAAAAATATTGAATCCGTCTTCCTCAAATGAAGGGATGATGACGCAATCTTTGAGAGCGGGAGGGAATCTGATTTCATTGGTCCTCAACTCGCGGCTCAAACACTTCATTCAGGAGAAATGGAGTTAACCCTGAGTTAGCTTGCCGGTAAATTCTGAAGGATTCGTTACCATAGGAATGTACCTGGATAAAAGGCGAGCCACATTTGTGTGACCGGTTTTCCCAAGTTGAACTCGGAGTTGACCAAAGTTACCTCGCTAATTTCTCGTAGTATAGGGCTCTGAACACTGATGGATCATATTGTTTTGACTAATACTAGGGTTGCAAAATTCCAGTAACGTTCCCCAAATTCCCAGGTTTTCCAGAAATCCTGGTTGGAGGATTCCGGATGTCCTGCTTATTACTACCTCTGGGGAATCTTCCAACTGGGATTTCTGGAAAACCTGGGGATTTTGGGAAAGTTACCTTCATTTTCCAACCCTTACTGTAGCAGACTATTGATTATGTGTGGAAGAATGGAGAAAATGAGTATAGAATATTTACAGATGTAACGATGCTGTTGAATGCTGATTTTTGTGTCAAAGCTTAGAAAAAATTCAAATAACACATCTCATTTGTTTCAAAGGTTTTATTCTACAACAATGCACAGATTCGGACAGATCACGACCCTTCAAAGGGCCCATTTATCCATCGGTACAGAAGTTGTACATTACAAAAGGGTGACAAGGATGGGATTTTTGTATGGTTTTCCATGGATCTACAAATTTACTAACAGTTTGCCCTGTCAAATGATGAAAAGATATAATTGTTAATCACATTGGATTTGCTGAAAATGAACTGTAATTTAAGAATTTTTATTTAAAAAAAACAAGAATATGGATGTAACGGTTATCAAAAATAGGTAAATGGAGAGCACACTTTCTTTAACCTCACTGTCAAATTTTTTTTTAAATTTTTTTTTACATGGCGTTGTAGATTTTAGCTGTATAGATTGTATTTTGGATGTTTTCAGTGTATTTTCAATGCTTTCAGACAATGTGGTTAATCGCGGGAAAGAAGTGCACCGAAATTAGAAACAGTTAACTAATTAACTCTGACAGTCCTAACAATAAAATAAGATGACTAATAAAATAAATGCATCTTCATTATTTAAAGGGATACTTGGGGATGTTGGCAACGAGGCCCTTTGTCTACTTCCCCCAGAGTCAGATGAACTGGTGGACACCATTTTTGTGTCTCTGTGTCCAGTATGAAGGAAGTTGGAGGTAATTTCGCAAGCCAATGCTAACTAGCGTTAGCACAATCACTGGAAGTCTATGGGTATGTGCTAGCCTGCTCTCTGGGGAGGTAGATAAAGGGCATTATTGCCAAAATCCCAAAGTTATCCCTTTAATGTAAACGATGGTAAAGTGCTATCCAACAGTCGGATTATAAAATATAGGGATTAATATAATGTACAGCTACAGCGGATAACTAGACTGGAAAAGGTAGAAAGTGCTATAAACATTCACATTTCTTAAATAATAATAAAAACAAAAGTCAGTCTCTTCTGATCAAGCAGGTAAAAAAGTTGTGAATTACCACATGATGTGCGTTCAGTGACAGAGAGAGAGATGGACTTTCAGAAAGTGCTCACCACGTGCTCCAGAGGATGAGCGTAGAGAGACACCACTCCGATGGGAGCCGTCCACTCATGGTGCTGCTTGTGGAAGTGCTTGTAGAGGGCAGGATGGTGGAGAAGCCTGACTGGGAGGGGATCACAAAGTTAAAAGTGTCAAGAGTCAGTCGTGTGGTCCTCTGTAGCTCAGCTGGTAGAGCACGGCGCTTGTAACGCCAAGGGTAGTGGGTTCGATCCCCGGGACCACCCATACAGTAAAAATGTATGCACACATGACTGTAAGTCGCTTTGGATAAAAGCGTCTGCTAAATGGCATATTATTTATTAGTATTATCAAAGATACTGTCCGGGAGAGCTGCACTTTCTCTCAGTCCTCTAGTAGGTGATTTGCCACAGCATTGAATGTGCTTGTAACATTTAATTTCCTGCACTAGGACAAAACATAACCCTTTTTTGACCCTGTCTTTCCCCGTGTTATGTGATAATGCACCATGTTGTCCCATCACCCTTTACTCAGTGCCTAGCCAATGAAGCAACAAAATGTCAAATTGAATGTGTACTTTCTACAGGCATTGTACCGTGTGTGAGAAATCATGGCAGTCTGCCCAGCACCCAGCCAGAGACATTACCTGTGAGTAGTGTGAGAAATCATGGCAGTCTGCCCAGCACCCAGCCAGAGACATTACCTGTGAGTAGTATGAGAAACCATGGCTGTCTGCCCAGCACCCAGCCAGAGACATTACCTGTGAGTAGTATGAGAAACCATGGCTGTCTGCCCAGCACCCAGCCAGAGACATTACCTGTGAGTAGTATGAGAAACCATGGCTGTCTGCCCAGCACCCAGCCAGAGACATTACCTGTGAGTAGTATGAGAAACCATGGCTGTCTGCCCAGCACCCAGCCAGAGACATTACCTGTGAGTAGTATGAGAAACCATGGCTGTCTGCCCAGCACCCAGCCAGAGACATTACCTGTGAGTAGTATGAGAAACCATGGCTGTCTGCCCAGCACCCAGCCAGAGACATTACCTGTGAGTAGTATGAGAAACCATGGCTGTCTGCCCAGCACCCAGCCAGAGACATTACCTGTGAGTAGTATGAGAAACCATGGCAGTCTGCCCAGCACCCAGCCAGAGACATTACCTGTGAGTAGTATGAGAAACCATGGCAGTCTGCCCAGCACCCAGCCAGAGACATTACCTGTGAGTAGTATGAGAAACCATGGCTGTCTGCCCAGCACCCAGCCAGAGACATTACCTGTGAGTAGTATGAGAAACCATGGCTGTCTGCCCAGCACAGAAAGCCAGCTCTGTGCCGCATTGGGTTCCCCCTCCAAAACATCACCGGCCAGCACACCTTCACCATGGGAGCAGAGATGAAGAGGACCACCGTCTTCACAGCATGGCACAGCTTCACCAGGTCAACCTACGGGATGGGGAGAGTTTTAGTGACGAAGTCAGGTCTCCGTTTTCTTCCTGTTTCAAAGGTTAATCAATTATCATCATCCATTTGTGCGATCAGTAGTTATGTTATGACAGGTTATGACAAGTTATGCCAGCTGTTATGACGTATTATGACATGGTTATGACCGTGTCATAACGTGTGATGACACTGGGTGTCAAGTAAAGTGTTACCTAATCATCGTTGATGGGCTCGCTTATTAGTTAGACAAATCAAACTCAAATCAAACACTTGCTGCATAATTCTGGGAGTATACAACATCGTAACGTCTTTCAATCTTAATTTCAGAAATATATTTATTCCAAAATAATTAAACAGACCTCTGCTTTCTAATCAGATAAAGAGGTTATGTCTGACTGGTAAAGTATCATTAAACCTCGGTCCTGACATGTTTCCTGAGCTTTGCACCCTCACATGGAAGTTATCACTGACCTTTGAAACTCACAGGGACGTTCTTCAATATCTGGCTGCATAATTTTCTGTTTGTTCCCTAAGGTGATTATATCTAGCTGCATTTGGCATGCATTATAAACAGGGGAATGTTTATGGCTGATAAAATACAGACTTGGGTAACACTAGGTCACTAGAGTCTCTTATCTTCCAGGAGGGGGCAGGCTAGGGTAAACACTAAGGAGCCAATCTGCAGTTGCTACATTCATTTTTGGACTTGTAGGCAGGTAGCTTAGTGGTTAAGAGCGTTGTGCCAGTAACCGAAAGGTCGCTGGTTCTAATCCCCGAGCCGACTAGGTGAAAAATCTGTCGATGTGCCCTTGAGCAAGGCACTTAACCCTAATTGCTCCTGTAAGTCGCTCTGGATAAGAGCGTCTGCTAAATGACTAAAATGTAAATGTGTTCTAAAACTTTTGGGCGGCAGGTAGCTTAGTGGTTAAGAGCGTTGTGCCAGTAACCGAAAGGTCGCTGGTTCTAATCCCCGAGCCGACTAGGTGAAAAATCTGTCGATGTGCCCCTGAGCAAGGCACTTAACCCTAATTGCTCCTGTAAGTCGCTCTGGATAAGAGCGTCTGCTAAATGACTAAAATGTAAATAAATGCCTCATGAGCTTAGTTTAATTGTCGTACACCATCAGAATCCAAAATATAAGCATGTTTTACTCCAATGTTTAAACCCTATTTAGCCTCAAAACATGGTTTAAACAGTCCTTGCGTCCATAGCGCTGTCTGAATTTGAGAGTGGTTACATCCCTCAGCTTTTTAGCGAAACGGGTGGGGAGCATGCTTTGTTATTGTTTCAACCGCTGACTGCCGCTTTAAGTAACCAGCGGTTATCATTAATGGCGGTCGTTATCTTGCAAGTGTCTTGTCCAACATCTATTAATCAAACCCAGTAAGAGGACTTTGGACCGATCGACAGATGGGCATGCCGTTCAAAGGGACCGGAGTTTTCCCTGACCACGTGACCCGAACATCTGACCTGAGCATCTGATCTGAACAGGAGAGAAACTCCTGGTCCTATTTACAATGCATTCGGAAAGTATTCTTGACGCGGCATTAGCGCTGATTTAGCCTAACCCAGAGCAGGTTACAGTGCATTCGGAAAGTATTCAGACCCCTTGACTTTTTCCACATTTTGTTACGTTACAGCCTTATTCGAAAATGTATTAAATTGTTTTTTCCCCCTCATCAATCTACACACAATACCCCGTAATGACAAAGCAAAAACAGGTTTATAGTAATGTTTGCAACTGTATTAAAAATACATTGGCAGCTCTGGAGCAGGTTTTCATCAAAGATCTCGCTGTACTTTGCTCCGTTTATCTTTACCTCAAGCCTGACTAGTCTCCCACATCCCCACAGCATGATGCTGCCACCATGCTTCACCGTAGGGATGGTGCCAGGTTTCCTCCAGACATGACGCTTGGCATTCAGGCCAAATAATTCAATCTTGGTTTCATCAGACCTGAGAATCTTGTTTCTCATGGTCAGAGTCCTTTAGGTGCCTTTTGGTAAAATCCAAGCGGGCTGTCATGTGCCTTTCACTGAGGAGTGGCTTCCATCTGGTCACTCTACCATAAAGGCCTGATTGGTGGAGTGCTGCACAGATGGTTGTCCTTCTGACATGCACGGTCAACTGTGGGTCCTTATATAGACAGATGTGTGCCTTTCCAAATCATGTCCAATCAATTGAATTTACCACTGATGGACTCCAATCAAGTTGTAGAAACACCTCAAGGGTGGTCAATGGAAACAGGATGCACCTGAGCTCAATTTCGAAGAAGTTAGGGATTTATTTGGTTTAGAACTTTAATTTCATGGTAGTACAGAATTGGGCAGATCATGATTTATTTTCCCATTTTCTTTAATTAGCAAAAAAAAAAAAGATTATTTTTGTTTTGTCATTATGGGGTATTGTGTGTAGATTGATGAGGACATGTTTTTATTTAATCCATTTTAGAACAAGGCTGTAACGTAACAAAATGTGGAAAAAGTCAAGTGGTCTGAATACTTTCCGAATGCACTGTATGCGTGTCAAGTTTTGAGTTTTTTGGACTAGGCCTAATCAAAAATTATTTTCGGAAGAAGCCTTTGAATCTCCTCCTTAACTGCCACGGTAGGCCTACACAGCACAGCCATTGGTTAGGCAGCACACACAAAAAAAGTGAGAGCAGAGCAGGCCGGGGCTCAGTGTTGGGATATCCATTGCAGTGTGTAATGCTGCCTAGTTTTATACAGCCCATCCCAGCAGCTATTTTAGCAATATAACTTTGCGCTGTGCTTCTCCAAGCATGCACTTTGTAGCCTATAGCCTATAGGCTATGGATCATTTGATTGAGACCACACTAAGTAGTCTATAGGCGCACTTGATATTGCGCGCCCAGCGGAGCATCAGAGATGAGGGGCGGGCACCAGGCACATATCATACATAGCTTAATAAGCAACTAATTCTAAAAAAACTAAGAAATATTGAAAATACATACATTAGAAATTACATGACCCTCCCCTGGACTAGATTTAAAAAAATACTAAACCCTCCCCTTGACTTAAATTGAAAAAAAGCATGACCCTCCCCAGTTTTCCTCCAGGTACCCATTATGTACATTTCGATCCATCCCTTATTGGATGTGCCACCTATGCCGACAACAATGTGAAAGCAACCAGTGCATAAACCAGCTGGCCGCGAGGCTTACAAGGCGGAGTTCAAATGCCCACATCAAATTCAAAGGTATCGGCGCACTGCCTAAACGGCTGACCTGCAAAGCAAACTGTCTGGTGTAGTGTATGATGAATTATGACTTTTTCTAATGTTTTTAAGTGGAACCTGAGAGGATGTTTATTCAGTTTCAGAGGGAGCCGTTTTAGAGTGACGCCCCATAGAACAGATGGGAGTCTGTGTGTTGTAGACAGGGGATTGGACAGTAGAGGGAGCCACCCATATTTTGGGGAATATTATAAGTACTGGGTTTGAACAGAGTTTGATTAGAGCAGCAGACCTATTCTTTTCGGACACTGCTCTCCGGGTGATCATGACATCTGTAAACTTATGCTGAAATCTTGTGATATGAATAAAACTTATGATCAAAGTTCAGTATAAGCGGACTCCTTTGTTTAACAGCATAATTAGCAACATTGACTCGACACTACACTGGCACTGTCTCTGCTTTCTTAAAGTGAGAGAAAAGCGCGCAGGCTGGCAGCGTCTCACCAAGCGATGCTCGGCATGGTCCTATAAAGCCAGCTACCCACTACGCTAAACAGCCGTTGCATTTTAATGAGAGGGGGCAGTCGTTCTTCCCTGAGGGATTATTTTTTACCTGTCTTCGACTGCTTGGGTTCATTGGGAGAGGGACCTGACCCTTGACGTTCATTTGGAGAGGGACCTGACCATTGCTGTTCATTTGAGAGATTTCACCCTTCATGTCTTAAAAGAAAATGCACATTTAATGTACAGTGTAGGCTACCATACTTTTAATGTAATATGTTTTATTTTCACAAGCCCTGGCTGGCTCTTGTTACTTTACGTTGTCCTGGTGATAGATCAATTCCAATGTTCTATACTTGATTCCTATTGATCAAAATCCTGTTTTATCATGTGACTTTACAGATATACAGTATATTGTGGCTGGAATTTACAGTTGCAGGTTTAGGTATAATCCGATTACCATTCATTTATGCTCGATTTTCAAACAAATTCCAGGGGATAACAAGCAAGATTTTCTTCCATTCTAACAAGATTAGTGAAATCTGCAATGATTGTGCAGAAGTATGCTTTGTGTTGTTTAAAAGACAACTTGCTCTTTAACAAAAAACTTGCAGTGAACGGTCGCTCCATGTCATTTCATCAAGCCATGACGCCCACCATCTCAGATTGTTCTGAAATGGTGGTGAAGGTAGGAAACAACATCTCCACTTCGCTGATCCTCAACACTGGGGCCCCATAAGGGTGCGTGCTCAGCCCCCTCCTGTACTCCCTGTTCACCCATGACTGCGTAGCCAAGCACGCCTCCAACTCAATCATTACGTTTGTAGACGACACAACAGTTGTAGGCTTGACTACCAACAATGACGAGACCGCCTACAGGGAGGAGGTGAGGGCTCTGGGAGTGTGGTGCCAGGAAAATAACCTCTCACTCAACGTCAACAAAACAAAACAAACAGAGGGTGCACCCCCCATATCCACATCGACGGGACCACAGTGGAGAAGGTAGAAAGCTTCAAGTTCCTTGGCGTACACATCACTGACAATCTGAAATGGTCCAACCACGCAGACAGTGTGGTGAAGAAGGCACAACAGATCCTCTTCAACCTCAGGAGGCTGAAGAAATTTGGCTTGGCACCTAAAACCCACACAAACTTTTACAGATGCACAATTGAGAACATCCTGTCGGTCTGTATCACCGCCTGGTACGGCAACTGCACCGCCCACAACCGCAGGGCTCTCCAGAGGGTGGTGTGGTCTGCTGAACGCATTACCCGGAGCAAACTACCCGCCTTCCAAGACACCTACAGCACCCGATGTCACAGGAAGGCCAAAAAGATCATCAAGGACATCAACCACCCGAGCCACTGCCTGTTCATCCCGCTATCATCCAGAAGGCGAGGTCAGTACAGGTGCATCAAAGCTGGGACAGAGAGAATGAAAAACAGCTTCTATCTCAAGGCCATCAGACTGTTATATAGCCATCACTAGCACATTAGAGGGTGCTGCTGCCTATTGAAATCACTGGCCACTTTAAGAAATGGAACACTAGTCACTTTAATAATGTTTACATATCTTGCACTACTCATCTCATATGTATATACTGCATTCTATTCTATAATATTATGTATATATTGTCCATATATGTATATATTCTTAAATTCCATTCCTTACTAGATTTGTGTGTATTGGGTATATGTTGTGAAATTGTTAGATATTACTTGTTAGATATTACTGCACTGTCGGAGCTAGAAGCACAAGCATTTCTCAAATACAATTTCTTAGGATTCCTCATGTCTAACTCATCGTTAGAAAAAAGTTTGGTCCAAATCAGATGTTACGTATTATATTTATTGAATATTATATGAATCCTACAAATTAAAATGCCCAATTTGGATGCAATCAATTAGCTTAATTTGTCAGGTATCAAATTATATATTTCAAAAACAATTATGTTGCAGGAACGCTAGTCTTATCTGTTTCTTATCCTCTGTAGCTCAGCTGGTAGAGCACGGCGCTTGTAACGCCAGGGTAGTGGGTTCGATACCCGGGACCACCCATGCACAAACATGTATGCTCGCATGACTGTAAGTCGCTTTGGATAAAAGCGTCTGCTAAATGGCATATTATTATTATTATTATTATTATTTCTAACAACAGATTCTAACAACAGAAACGATTTCAGAACAATATATGTTGGTGGATGCCGACCCTGCCCTACTTCACAGAAAACTATTATTTTTACAGAATGCATAAGGCTCAGTGAAATTGATATATATTGTAGAATAGAGTGTAGAATAGGAGGAGATGAGAGCAATAGCCGTTACTTAATGCTGTAGTGTCATCGGTCAATTGCCATCTGCGAGATTCCAGGCGGTATATACAGCCTATTATTTTAAAACATAGGTAAATCGACCTATGTGAAAATAGCCGCAATAAGGATTAGAAACAATAGTGGAATTTGCGGGTCGCCTTCAAAATAAAAGTCCTCCCATTGAAAGTGACGCAAATGGGAAGAAATAGTGGCCATATTTGGACTAGATAATGCTAAACAAGGTTGGAATGTTATTATATAAATTTAAATTAGTTAATTTTACCAAAAAAAAGGACAAATGAGTTGAAATCGCACTTTGGATATATTAGACTTCAGAATTGCATTGGGGGCATACTTATATTTCCCTAATCAGCCTTATCTATGAAAGTATTCAGAACCCTTCCCTTTTTCCACATTTTGTTATGTTACAGCCTTATTCTAAAATGGGTTAAATAAAACATTTTCCTCATCAATCTACACACAATACCCCATAATGACAAAGCTACATTTTTGCTAATTTATTACAAACATAAAACAGATACCTTATGTACATAAGTATTCAAACCCTTTGCTATGAGACTCGAAATTGAGCTCAGGTGCATCCTGTTTCCATTGATCATCCTTGAGATGTTTCTACAACTTGATTGGAGTCCACCTGTGGTAAATTCAATTGATTGGACATGATTTGGAAAAGCACACACCTGTCTATATAAGGTCCCACAGTTGACAGAAGAAGAAGAGGTGGTATATCCCAACATGTCTCGGTTCATTCCCTTGGTTACATGGCGCTATCAGAGCTGAAGCAAAGAGAAAAACAATGAGCCTAAACACAAGAGAGATATCTGTTTAGCGGCAACATTAGAAAAGGGAATGGCAGCACTGACCCGCGGGAGGTCGAGTTGTGTACGTTGTTCGCATGAGGCAGTGTTGCCAACTTAGCGACTTTGTCGCTATATTTAGCGAGTTTTCAGACCCCTCTAGCGACACATTTTCAAAAAAGCGACTAGCGACTTCTTCTGGTGTTATTGGAGACTCTGACGTGAAAGCACGTATCGTTCTTACTCTTCTCAATGAGGGGGCCCCACCCCCGTCCCAAAGCGCTCACAGGCGGCCCAGTCCTCGCGCAGCAGTCCCTCCCAACTGCAGTCAGAGCAGGAGATGTTCACTCCTCCGCGTCCAGACTGCAAATGAATCGTGCATGCGGGAAGCATAACAATGGTCATTATGGCCAAACAGTTCTATTTTTGTTTCATCAGACCAGAGGACATTTCTCCAACAAGTACGATCTTTGTCCCCATGTGCAGTTGCAAACCGAAGTCTGGCTTTTTTATGGTGGTTTTGGAGCAGTGGCTTCTTCCTTGCTGAGCAGCCTTTCAGGTTATGTCGATATAGGACTCATTTACTGTGGATATAGATATTTTTGTTTCCTCCAGCATCTTCACAAGGTCCTTTGCTGTTGTTCTGGGATTGATTTGCACTTTTCGCACCAAAGTACGTTCATCTCTAGGAGACAGAACGCATCTCCTTCCTGAGCGGTATGACGGATGTATGGTCCTATGGTGTTTATATTTGTGTACTATTGTTTGTACAGACGAACATGGTACCTTCAGGCGTTTGGAAATTGCTCTCAAGGATGAACCAGACTTGTGGAGGTCTACAATTTTTTTTCTGAGGTCTTGGTTGATTTCTTTTGATTTTCCCATGATGTCAAGCAAAGAGGCACTGAGTTTGAAGGTAGGCCTTGAAATACATCAACAGGTACACCTCCAATTGACTCAAATGATGTCAATAAGCCTAACAGAAGCTTCTAAAGCCATGACATAATTTTCTGGAATTTTCCAAGCTGTTTAAAGGCACAGTCAACTTAGTGTATGTAAACTTCTGACCCACTGGAATTGTGATACAGTGAATTATAAGTGAAATAATCTGTCTGTAAACAATTGTTGGAAAAATTACTTGTGTCATGCACAAAGTAGATGTCCTAACCGACTTGCCAAAACTATAGTTTGTTAACAAGACATTTGTGGAGTGGTTGAAAAACAAGTTTTAATGACTCCAACCTAAGTGTATGTAAACTTCCGACTTCAACTGTATGTCCACAGATGATATTAAAGCACATGTGAAGGGAGGCAGAGTGATTGAGGCTAAAAGGTTGATCAGTAGGAAAGAGGGTGTAGTGTATTAAGATTATGACTTTGTTAATGGTTTTAAGTGGAACCTGAGAGGATGTTTATTTAGTGTCAGAGGGAATTGTTTTAGTGTGATGCCACATAGGACAGAGAAGTCTGTGTGTTGTAGACAGGGGATTGGACAGTAGAGGGAGCCACCCATATCTTGGGAAGATTATATATACTGGGTAAAAACGAAGAAGAGCAGAGCAGACATTGCAATTTGGGAACCACTGCTCTCCGGATGCTATATACATCTGTACACTTATGCTGAAATCTTGTGATATGAATAAAACTTATGATCAAAGTTCAGTATAAGTGGACTCCTTTGTTTAACAGCAATAATTAGCAACATTGACTCGACACTACAAGGGTCAAAGAAGTGAAAGCTTATCAGTGATGCTGAGGTTTGAGAAAGTCTTGCTGGGAAAAGTACAGATTTGGATTCCTTAGTTTCAATGTTGGAACGTTTTTAAATGCACTGCAGTGTTTTTAAATGCCAAATAATGGGGACATGTAGCTGCTCAGTGTAAAGGAAATAAAAGACGTGCCAAGTGTGGAGGGGCACATGATTACGGTGAATGTGGAAGCAATGTGAAGGTTAAGTGCTGTAATTGTGGGGGAGAACACAGTGCAGCATTGGGTGGATGCCAGGTACAGAGAGAAGCTAAGAGATATAGGATCAGTCATGATGTATCGTATGCAGAGGCCGTAAAACAGATTGGTAGAACTACAGTGCAGACTGATGGAGCGTACATGGATGTACCTGTAGTAAGTGGACCTACAGTGCATTCGGAAAGTATTCAGACCCCTTGACTTTTTCCACTTTGTTACGTTACAGCTTTATTCTAAAATTGATTAAATCGTTTTCCCCCCTCATCAATACCCCATAAAGACAAAGCAAAAACAGGTCTTTAGACATTTTTGCAAATGTATTTTAAAAAAACCCTGGAAATAAGTATTCAGACCCTTTACTCAGTACTTTGTTGAAGCACCTTTGGCAGCGATTACAGCCTCAAGTCTTCTTGGGTATGATACTACAAGCTTGCTGCACCTGTATTTGGGAGTTTCTCCCATTCTTCTCTGCAGATCCTCTCAAGCTCTGTCAGGTTGGATGGGGAGCGTTGCTGCACAGCTATTTTCCGGTCTCTCCAGAGATGTTCGATCTGGTTCAAGTCCGGGCTCTGGCTGGGCCACTCAAGGACATTCAGAGACTTGTCCCAAAGCCACTCCTGCATTGTCTTGGCTGTGTGCTTAGGGTCGTTGTCCTGTTGGAAGGTGAACCTTCGCACCAGTCTGAGGTCCTGAGTGCTCTGGAGCAGGTTTCATCCCCTCCATTAGGGCCTCCATTAGTGCAAGGCAAGAGTGCATAAAACTCTAGTGTGGAATTACATTTTATTTCACTGGAAGCAAACAAAACAAAAAGGTATTAAGGTGTTTTATTGCTTTATTTTTGTCTCAATGATGGCTTTTGTAAGCTTCTATCTTATTCGGGTGAAGGTTGAACTAACTGTCATGGCCTTTTGTTATGCTTTTACCCACAAAGCCTGATAATTGAGACCAGTGGTGGAAAAAGTACCCAATTGTCATACTTGAGTAAAAGTAAAGATAACTTAATAGTAAAAGTGAGTCACCCAGTAACATCCTACTTGAGTAAAAGTCTACAAGTATTTAGTTTTAAATATACTTAAGTATCAAAAGTAAATGTAATTGCTAAAATATACTTAAGTATCAAATGTAAAAGTATAAATCATTTCAAATTCCTTATTTATATTAATTTAATTTAATTTATGGATAGCCAGGGGCACATTCCCAACACTTAGACATAATTTACAAACAAAGCATGTGTGTTTATCAGAGGCAGTAGGGAAGACCAGGGATGTTCTCTTGATAAGTGCATCAATTTGACCTTTTTCCTGTCCTGCTAAGCATTCAAAATGTAACGAGTACTTTTGGGTGTCAAGTTAAATGTATAGAGTAAAAAGTACATTATTTTCATTAGGAATGTAGTGAAGTAAAAGTAGTCAAAAATATAAATAGTAAAGTACAGATACACCAAAAAACGACTTAAGTAACAATTATTTAAAGTACTACTTAAGTACTTTACACCACTGTTTGAGACTAGATCAGAAGAGACTGGTGTTGTTGTTTTTTTAGGGAAGAAGGACTCACCACTTCAAACCCTGTCAAATAAACATTTATCAATGAACAGTAAACATTACACTCACAAAAGTTCCAAAGGAATAGAGACATTTCAAATGTCATATTATGGCAATGTACGGTGTTATAACGATGTGCAAATACTTAAAGTACAAAAGGGAAGATAAATAAACATAAATATGGGTAAAAATTGTGTTTGTTATTCACTGGTTGCCCTTTTCTCACAAATATTGTGATGGCACACTGTGGTATTTCACCCAATAGATATGAGAGTTGATCAAAATTGGATTTATTTTCAAATTCTTTGTGGGTCTGTGTAATCTGAGGGAAATATGTGTCTCTAATATGGTCATACATTTGGCAGGTGGTTAGGAAGTGCAGCTCAGTTTCCACCTCATTTTGTGGGTGGTGTGTGCATAGCCTGTCTTCTCTTGAGAGCAAAGTCTGCCTACGGTGGCCTCTCTCAATAGCAAGGCTATGCTCACTGAGTCTGTACATAGTCAAAGCTTTCCTCACAGTGGTCAGGTATTCTGCCACTTCAGGTATTCTGCCACTGTGTACTCTCTGTTCAGGGCCAAATAGCATTCCAGTTTGCTCTGTTTTTTTGTAAATTCTTTCCAATGTCTCAAGTAATTATCTTTTAGTTTTCTCATGATTTGGTTGGGTCTAATTGCTAGTTGCTGTTGCTGTCCTGCGGCTCTGTGGGGTTTGTTTGTGTTTGTGAACAGAGCCCCAGGACCAGCTTGCTTAGGGGACTCTTCTCCAGGTTAATCTCTCTGTAGGTGATGGCTTTGTTATGGAAGGTTTGGGAATTGCTTCCTTTCAGGTGGTTGTAGAATTTAACGGCACTTTTCTGGATTTTGATCATTAGCAGGTACCGGCCTAATTCTGCTCTGCATGCATTATCTGGTGTTTTACGCTGTACACAAAGGATATTTTATGCAGAGTCTCTCTCTCTCTCTCTCTCTCTCTCTCTCTCTCTCTCTCTCTCTCTCTCTCTCTCTCTCTCTCTCTCTCTCTCTCTCTCTCTCTCTCTCTCTCTCTCTCTCTCTCTCTCTTTTTCTTTCTTTCTCTCTCTCTCTCTCTCTCTCTCTCTCTCTCTCTCTCTCTCTCTCTCTCTCTCTCTCTCTCTCTCTCTCTCTCTCTCTCTCTCTCTCTCTCTCTCTCTCTCTCTCTCTCTCTCTCTCTCTCTCTCTCTCTCTCTCTCTCTCTCTCTCTCTCTCTCTCTCATGACCTCTAGTGTGGTAACAGCCTCACTGCACATGTTCATATGTAGCAGATGGGGATCTGTGAGACTCACTCAGTCTGAAGTGTCTCCACTTGCTCTGGCAAAACATCTATGGGGCAACTGGGTAAAACGCTTCAGGAGGGCCGTCACGTGAGTTTGCGAGGCAGAGGTCCTGGGTTCGAGGTATGAGCTGAATCAGGAGAAAGGTCCTGGCAGAGGTCCTGGGTTCGAGGTATGAGCTGAATCAGGAGAAAGGTCCTGGCAGAGGTCCTGGGTTCGAGGTATGAGCTGAATCAGGAGAAAGGTCCTGGCAGAGGTCCTGGGTTCGAGGTATGAGCTGAATCCGGAGAAAGGTCCTGGCAGAGGTCCTGGGTTCGAGGTATGAGCTGAATCAGGAGAAAGGTCCTGGCAGAGGTCCTGGGTTCGAGGTATGAGCTGAATCAGGAGAAAGGTCCTGGCAGAGGTCCTGGGTTCGAGGTATGAGCTGAATCAGGAGAAAGGTCCTGGCAGAGGTCCTGGGTTCGAGGTATGAGCTGAATCCGGAGAAAGCGGTACTCGCTAAGCAGCCAGCCTGACGTCCTTCACCCCAGTGGAGGCTGCTGAAGGGAGGACGGCTCATAATAATGGCTGGAATGGATTTAATGGAATGGTATCAAACACAAACACATGGTTACCATGTGGTTGATACCACTCCATTGACTCCATTCCAGACATTATTATGAGCCGTCCTCCCTTCAGCAGCCACCACTGCCTTACACATAGACATAACATCCAACCTCTGTCAAGATCTTTGATATTAAAAAGGGCTTGATAGGCTACTATTGAATACTGCAGAAGAAATATCATTAGCACAGTCTGCTTACATATGAGTTACTGAGTTCCATATACTCAGACATGCATGATCAATTACTTCAATTATATCGAGAGTGAATAACATGGTTTTACGAATGACAATATCATATCCCCATTGGAGATGGGTTTCATGAGCACTGATCTAAAAAGGCGACATGATCTGTGTGGGGTTTTAAAAAGCACTTACCCAGTCACTGATATCCATATGAACAAAATGTTCTCTCATTCCATGATTTTTAAATGTTAATTAGCCGGTGTGGAATTCAGCACACGTCTGTTTGACAGGGGTGATGTGAAATGTTTGACTTTTAGTGTGATGTTTAGGGATATTTATATACGTATTACCAATCATGTGCTTAGGAATAGCGGTTGTCAATAGTGGGTAGGTTAAAGTTCACAGCACGCATATGGAGAGGTGAGGTTTCTTGCAGTCTGAAATCTATTCATTTCAGAACAGGAAACAGCGCTGGCCCAGTTCAATATATTATTTCGCTGTGGATTGTGGGAGTTGAGGACACTGCCCAAGCTTGTTGTAGCCTACCGGGTGTTGACAGAAGACATATCGCTGTTCCCCTTTTCTGTAAGTAATTAACAATAACATTTACATCGGGTGCGCATCGTTGAGCCAGGTGCTTCTGATATGTCACATTTATCCTTCCTCAATCGTTCACGTTGCCATGTTTGTCTTTTATCTTGCAAGTAGGGCGAAATTGTAGGCTATTTAGAGCTATGAGGGCTAACTGGAAATATGACGTTACTATTTGCAACTCCGAAAACGCGCGACGTGAGTAAGCTAATGTCCTTCGGTTCGCCGTTATCATTTTAAACGCCGTTTATTGATTGAATGTCATTTTGTTAACATTCAATAGGCCTACCTGTGCACGAAATCAAATGAACCGTTTACACGCGGAAATTGTTCTCTTGACAGACCCCGCTAAAAAAAAATGACTCTTAAATCTCGGTCTTGTGCACCTGGATGGCTCTGACAGATGTTGCTGTGTTCAATTCTCAGTCAATTGGAGTGCATTTACACGTCTCAATCTGGCCATGACATTTTTTATATTTTATTCTTCAGAAAGCAATGTCTTTCCCCCTTGTAGCAGCATGACATTAACTTGTTTTAGGCCTATTTTCACTATCAATGTATTTTAACGTATCAATCAATGTATACTTTTTATTGTATGGTTGCGTATAAGCGAGCTTGAGGTAGGCTACTTTATAGAACGTAGGCCTGTTCTTAGCTACATATTGTTACACCAGATAATGTGATTTAAGCAAAGATTTGTGATATCTATTACTGGGATTTACAGGTTTGTCCATACATAACGTCGCCATAGTATTGGCGATACTATCTTCGTTCTCGATTCAGCCAAACATGTATCTTCTAAAATGTCTTCGTCCAGTTGCAGGTGGTGTGTTTTGAAGTTAGAAAATACTCCATTATTAAAATAACAAAAAAATATGCTCCATGAAGTAATCCAACGATGTGTACGCTGCCATGTAGTATATTTGAAATGTTCTCTCATTGATCAAGACAGGTGAGTGTCCTCATGACATACGGCACATTGAGGTGGAGTCACCTGTCTCAAGCAAATATACTACATGGCGGCGTACACGTTGTTGGATTACTTCATGGAGCACATTTCTTTTATTTATTTTAATAACAGAGCATTTTCTAACTTCGAACGCACCACCTGCAACTGGACACAGACATTTTAGAAGATACATGTTTAGCCAAATCGAGAACGACGATGGTATCGCCAATACCAGGTTAGTTGAAAAATCTCTGGCAACGTTTTGTATGGACAAACCTGTTACTCCCAGTAATGAATACTAAAAATATTTGGTTAAATCCCATTATCTGTTGTAACCATCTGTAGCTAGCCTGTGGTAGAGCATGGAGCTTGCAACGCCAGGGTTGTGGGTTCGATTCCCACGGGGGGGCCAGTATGAAACATTTATGCACTCACTAACTGTAAGTCGCTCTGGATAAGAGCGTCTGCTAAATGACTAAAACAATTGTACAAATGTAAAATGAATAATAGCCTAGTGCTGATGAATTGCCAACTTGGCATTACCTAGGTAGTTGTAATACACTTACAACTCTCACATCGTTCTTTAAAATAATATAATTTATATAATATAAATGTATCAATTACAAAAAGAGAAACATAATGTCTCAAGATTTTGAGGGTCTTGAGGAAATATGTTAATTAGGAAATTATGCATTTCCTCTGCAAACAGTGACCACATTTTTTTTCAAATCATATTTATATTCTGATAGTATGACTTGATGTATTATATATTATAGAATAATACCCAATTTTCTAACACAGTATTGTATAGGCCTTGTTTGATTTGTGTTTGATAGTATACTTCTCACAACAACTCGATTGTGACGAACAAATATTACTCTTTCCTGTAAGCAGGGCCTCACACACTGGTAGCAAAACCATGTCCAGCCGAGGAGGGAAAAAGAAGACCACCAAGACGTCCAGGTCGACTAAGGCCGGAGTCATCTTCCCCGTGGGACGAATGCTGCGTTACATCAAGAAGGGCCTGCCCAAGTACAGGGTCGGTGTGGGCGCCCCAGTCTACATGGCCGCTGTTCTGGAATACCTCACTGGTGAGGAAGCAAAAAAATATATATATATGATGACACTGGATGCGTTCCAAATTACCCATTTGTGCCCTGGACAGAAGTAGTGGACTATATTGGGGGGGGTGGTAAAAGGGTGCCCGTTTGGGACATATCCACTGTCTCTGTACAATGCTTTACTTAGCTTTTGAATGTTTGTTTTTTTTGGTTGATGCCATGTTGTGAGACAATTGTTCTGGAATATCGCACTGGTGAGAGAGCAACAGTGCAATGTTGTACAGTAGTTAACTTTTAAATCAGTCAAACTGTTCACGTTTTGTGATGAGATATTTAGGCGAATAAAGTGTATTGCTCAACCATGTTGGGAGATTAACTGATCAGTGAGAGGAGATGTTAAAGCCCCATGTATTAGACAGAGTGATGTTTTCTGCATCACTGTGTGTTTTATTTAATGAAAATAACTCCCGCTAGCTGGCTAGTACACGCTAGCTGGCTAGTACACGCTAGTTGGCTAGTACACGCTAGTTGGCTAGTACACGCTAGCTGGCTAGTTTCTGAATGTAATTTCACCACCCGTGCTGTTGGTGGCGGTAATGGGCCATCCTCTCTGGCACCTGTCTCATCTCGTGTCTCACAGCTCTGTTGCGTGAGAAGGTATCTGCTGGAGCCAGTCTCTATTGGAAATTCCAGGATTCTGTTTCAAACAGCTCTTACACAAAAAAGGGCAATATCATTTTCACAAATTCATTGTTATTTTGACCTCATAGTGTGGAAATATCATTAAAAAACAAAGGAAAATCCTGTTTTTAACTGCGCTGCTCCTTAAAGATATCGATGGAGTCTTAATCCCTCCTGTGGACCTGCGTACCCAGTGCCCTTACTACTCCTCACTGTTCTTCCACTTCTGAAAGCAGCGTAATTCTGATTTATCTCCAATGTTGCTGGTCTTGGGCTTATTTGGCCTCTGGTCAGTGGATGCTTTTGAGTTACATTGTCAGACCTCTGCACCAGGTCAAAGCTGTGTAATGCTAAAGGATCGATCTCTACCTTTTTTTATTGTGTTCTAGCTGAAATCCTGGAGCTGGCGGGCAATGCAGCCAGGGACAATAAGAAGGGGCGTGTCACACCACGACACATCCTTCTAGCCATCGCCAACGATGAGGAGCTCAACCAGGTGAGCTGTTATTCTGGTAACTTTCCAAAAATTCCCAGGTTTTCCAGAAATACTGGTTGGAAGATTCCTGGAATCCGGAGGGAATAAACAAGAAATCTGGGGATTTTGGGAAAGTTACCGGCATTTTGCAACCTTAGCTTCAATACATGCCCCATCTTTGTAAGGTCATCCGCTGGTTATAGAGGGGTGCAATCCGAATGCAGACCACATGATTTCACCAACTGTCTCTCTGCAGCTGCTGAAAGGTGTGACCATCGCAGCGGGCGGAGTCTTACCTAACATCCACCCTGAGCTGCTGGCTAAGAAGAGGGGGTCAAAGGGCAAGCTGGAGGCTGTCATCACGCCTCCTCCCGCCATCAAGAAATCCAAGATGTCCGCCACCAAGAAATCAGCTGCCAAAAAGGCAGCAGCAGGGAAAAGGGCCAAAGCTAAGGTATACAATTATATAAGGGTTCAATTCCAACGTTCTGTACAGGGGTGAACGACTCCTGTTGTTGGAGTCGAAGGAGTCGACTCTCGCTCGACTCCCAAAACACGCTGAAACAGCTGCGCACACGTACACACCACTTAATTATTGCAGAGTCCTACTAGGAAGACTAATATTGCGTTCTAAAGGGGACTGGCATGAGCATAAAGCTTCACATTTTGCTCATCAACTTACCCTATAAAAGGCCTATGTTGTTTGAATGTAGAAGGTGATGTGTAGGAACTAGAATATTTCAGTGATATTTCTGCTGTGCGCCGCCTTGAAAGATCCCATGGGATGATGTGGCGCACTCTACGCTTATAAGCCTATTCTATTGGACGGGACTAGTATTACTAGAGACGTTGGGTATGTAAATGTACTGAACAAAAATATCATGCAACAATTTCAAAGATTTTACTGAGTTACAGTTTTATAGAAGGAAATCAGTCAATTGAAATGAATGAATGAATTAGGCCCTAATCTATGGATTTCACATGACTGGGCAGGGGCGCAGCAATTGGTGGGCCTGGGAGGGCATAGGCCCACCCACTGGGGAGCCAGGCCCACCCACTGGGGAGCCAGGCCCATGCACTGGGATGCCAGGTCCAGCCAATCAGAATGAGTTTTTCCCCACAAAAGGGCTTTATTACAGACAGAAATAATCCTCAGCACCCTCCTCCTCAGACGATCCCGCAGGTGAAGAAGCCGGATGTGGAGGTCCTGGGCTGATGTGGTTACACGTGGCCTGCGGTTGTGATGTACTGCCAAATTCTCTAAAATGACTTTGGAGGCCCTTGGCTTATGGTAGAGAAATAAACATTCAAATCTCTGGCAACAGCTCTGTTGGACATTCCTGCAAATTTCACGCTCCCTCAACTTGAGACATTTGTGGCATTGTGTTGATTGACAAAGCTGCACATTTTAGAGTGGCCTTTTATTGCCCCCAGCACAAGGTGTACCTGTGTAATAATCATGCTGTTTAATCAGCTTCTTGATATGCCACACCTGTCAGGTGGATGGATTATCTTGGCAAAGGAAAAATGCTCACTAACATGGATGTAAACTAAGTTGTGCACAAAATTTGAGAGAAATAAGCTTTTTGTGGGGATGGAACATTCCCGGGGATATTTTATTTCAGCTCATGAAACATGGGACCAACGTTTTATGTGTTGCGTTTTTTATATTTTGGTTCAGTATATTATCCAAGCGCGTGCGTTATTCCAGAGGACGATTCACACAGGATTCGTTTTTCCAAACTGCCCCCTTGTAATTCTTATTTTTTTTCTATTTAATTGACTCTTTTGACGGAAGCCTGGAGGTTTTTAATTCTAGGCGTGAAGATATTTCAACTTCCTGTCTAGACCATAATAGGCTTCACTGATAACTTGTGCTCGGCTGCCAAATGTATGTGTCCCCATAATATTTAAAAATGAGGAAGTGTCATTATTTTAGCGATCCTTCCTAATAGAAATGCCATCCTGCAGATTTGAGCTGCTGAAGAGTATCTGCACATGAGATGCTTTTATGGATGAGAAAGTGAACTTGCCATTTCCAAAAAGTTTAGCAGGATGCCCTGCTTTGCGATCTACTGGCTAGGACATCAACAGCCAGGGTTTCATTAAATAAGCTATAAGCACACTAGGCCTACTTTTTATTGCACGTTTAGGCCTAATTGAACTGACGCAGTTGGCGACTTCAATTCACTGGCACTACGTAAAATAGCTTAGCCATACTCTTTGATAGCCTAATCTATTCTTTTAATATACTTTTGGTGAATTTACTAGGCATCGCAAGACAAGACTACCGATGTATGGCTAGCTAGCTACCGTTGTCGCCCCCTGCCCCTTCTGTGGGGTTTATCGGCTGCTGGCATCCAACGTTATTGTACATTAATGCCACCTACTGTACTGGAGCCATGGCCGCTGGAACGTGGGCGCCTGACTTTGTCTGAAAGTGGGGCTGCAAAGCCTTTGGGGGAGTCTTCACTTTTTTTGGGGTGCCGTTGTTTGAAGCGCTGTCACCATGAAATTTTTATTTTTATTAACTTGTCTCTGCATCATACATATTTGATGCAAAGAGGGTAGAAATTGCTTATTTGGTGGAGATTATTTACCATGCAGACCGACCCGGCGCCAGGATAAAGTGACTAGGGGAGCATTTGAAATCGTTGAGGGGGCACTTGCATTGAAATTATATTGAATTTTGCTTATATCACGCTATACCACAATTAAACAAAGTTCATATGCCGAGACTCCGAGACCATTGAGTACTTTTGAAGTGACAGTTTGGTGTGAAATCTGTAGCCCATCTCCGCTGCGCTGTATCACACTAAAGCAAGGACTATTTGGAAATAGGCTACAAGATAGATGGGGTAATTCACCTATTACCAACAGCCTATGTGAATGCAGAGACAGCTGTCTTACCAAAATAATACAAACTAAATGCTGAAAGTAGTAGCCTGGTTATTCGTGCAAAACAAAAATACTAAAAAGCAGTTTGGCTTAGAATACCGACACAACTGCAAATGTGAACAGAACAAAAGTGGTCGGCCTCTAAAATAAAATATCAGATCATAAAGGCATGACGCAATCTATAGTTAGGATAGTTACATTAACAGTAAACAAATGCAGTAAACAAAAGGTCATTTAGTTCAGCAACACGTTGCGCCACTACACTTCTGTGAATCAAATTCGACCCACGTAATCAATTAGGCAATGCCGGCCTACCATAAACACGTTTCCAATATGTACAGTTCAATCCATTTACAACCACGAGAAGCAATAGGCTACCAAGAGAACCTACATTCTATTACTATAGTTATCTATCTCTATGATGAAACATACCGATATGTAGCTTCACCCAGGGGTGTCATTTGGGTTCTTGCATTGGAATCATATTGAATTTTGCTTATATCACGCTATACCACAATAAACATAAAACGTTCAAATGCCGAGACCAGTGAGTGCTTTAGAACAAGAAGTGACAGGTTGCTGCGAAATCTCTGTTGCCCTCAACCAGCACCGTGGACAGTGCCCTACACACTAAGCAAGGCTGTTTTGGAAATGAAAACATAGGCTGACTAAAGAACTCATTTTGCCGTTCCATACCCTAGGGTTTTGCTGAAAATGACACCACCAAGATTTGGATAAAAACTAAACGGCTAGATTTGTTTCTTACCTTTTCAAAAGAGTTGCAGCTGCCTTGATGCTCCGTGGAACATCCCTGAGTAATCAATAATTTAATGCTCCCAGAAATCTTCTTGTAAGATGCCCGTTGGATTAGTTGAGCGTTCCTTGGGTGTAGCATGCTTCGTCTGGGCCGACCTGAAAACGTTTGTCAAAGTGGGAAATGAGTTCTTGCCAGCTGCCTATCAACACGTGTTTACAGCTCAGTTCCCATAGCACTTCGAACTTGTTTTCCTTTCCACAGTGCAGTGCATTTCAAATGTCCTTGCTTGATGATGCCTAGAGAATCCTTTGGTTCTACCAATAGCATGCTTCCAGTTAGAATAGCTGCCTTGGGTGAAGGCCTTGTCTGCATTAGCATTGGACCTAATACAGAACTTTCGACATTGGAACCAAAATACATCTGCAGTAACCAAGTATTCCATCCACTCTCTTCCTATGAACCAGTTGCTATTAAATATATCTGTACCTGGGACAAAGACTTTGTTTTTTCCTGGGGCAAAAGTTCAGGATATCACTAGGGCTGTGGCGGTCAGGAAATTCTGTCAGCCGGTGATTGTCAAGCAAATAACTGTCGATCTCACGGTACTTTAACGTTAATTAACATCTACACATTTAGCATCTCCTGGCTTCCACACATAGCCTACAAGCCACCGATGCAGACCTTTTGGAACATCTACATTAAAAAAAGTCTAATAAATCCATGTAATATAGCCTACACCATCACAATAAATCCATTATTTATTTCAGACGGGTCTAAAGAAGCATGATATGAAGAAAATGTGGTCTATTTCAGAAGAACAGAATAGCATACTCTGAGTTGTCCTTATGTTAGGCCCTGATCTGGCTATGCCAAATGGCTGTGGGCTGCACTAGTTCATTTAGCAGACAAGATTTGCTTAGAATTCCGTGGCATTATTTTATAGTATTTTATAGTATGAAGAATACAATTGACCAAAGCTGAATAAAATAGAAAGGATATTTGCGGGAGTGCGCACATGCGGCTATTCAGTGTAACTTTAGTTATTCTACAAACGTTGGACTATATGTTTTAGATTTTTAATACATTGTAAGGCTGCATGGATGCGACTGATGATGATTAGAAAAAAGTTGCTTGAAAGGCATGAGCTTTGCTTAGTTTTTTTGCGCAGGCTGTACAGTCGTGGTCAAAAGTTTTGAGAATGACACACATACTAATTTTCACAAAGTCTGCTGCCTCAGTTTTGGTGATGGAAATTTGCATATACTCCAGAATGTCATGAAGAGTGATCAGATGAATTGCAATTAATTGCAAAGTCCCTCTTTGCCATGAAAATGAACTTAATCCCCAAAAAACATTTTCCACTGCATTTCAGCCCTGCCACAAAAGGACCAGCTGCCATCATGTCAGTGATTCTCTCTTTAACACATGTGAGAGTGTTGACGAGGACAAGGCTGGAGATCACTCTGTCATGCTGATTGAGTTAGAATAACAGACTGGAAGCTTTAAAAGGAGGGTGGTGCTTGAAATCATTGTTCTTCCTCTGTTAACCATGGTTACCTGCAAGGAAACACGTGCCGTCATCATTGCTTTGCACAAAAAGAGCTTCACAGGCAAGGATATTGCTGCTAGTGAGATTGTACCTAAATCAACCATTTATCGGATCATCAAGAACTTCGAGAGAGGTTCAATTGTTGTGAAGAAGGCGTCAGGGTGCCCAAGAAAGTCCAGCAAGCGCCAGGACCGTCTCCTAAATTTGATTCAGCTGTGGGATCGGGGCACCACCAGTGCAGAGCTTGCTCAGGAATGGCAGCAGGCAGGTGTGAGTGCATCTGCACGCACAGTGAGGCGAAGACTTTTGGAGGATGGCCTGGTGTCAAGAAGGGCAGCAAAGAAGCCACTTCTCTCCAGGAAAAACATCAGGGACAGACTGATATTCTGCAAAAGGTACAGGGATTGTAGCACCAAATGAAAAATGTAGCACCTGATGAATCCCCTTTCTGATTGTTTGGGGCATCTGGAAAACACCTTGTCCGGAGAAGACAAGGTGAGCACTACCATCAGTCCTGTGTCATGCCAACAGTAAAGCATCCTGAGACCATTCATGTGTGTGGTTGCTTCTCAGCCAAGGGAGTGGGCTCACTCACAATTTTGCCTAAGAACACAGCCATGAATAAAGAATGGTACCAACACATCCTCCGAGAGCAACTTCTCCCAACAGTTTGGTGACGACCAATGCCTTTTCCAGCATGATGGAGCACCTTGCCATAAGACAAAAGTGATAACTAAGTGGCTCGGGGAACAAAACATTGACATTCTGGGTCCATGGCAAGGAAACTCCCCAGACCTTAATCCCATTGAGAACTTGTGGTCGATCCTCAAGAGGCGGGTGGACAAACAAAAACCCACAAATTCTGACAAACTGTCCACATTTACTTTTCGTCAGCCAACAAGATGAGTAGGCCTAGCGAACAGCAAAAGCACTAACCTATGTCAATCTACTATCCCCCATAGTACAAAAGTCTACCTATTCTGTGCGAGAAATAAATATTCCAAACATAGTCTGGGACAGTTGTGGGATGCGATAGATCCCAAATTAATACAACCACTAGAATCAAACTTTTTTTACGCAATGTGGCTGACGCAACAGATCAGAACTTTTTAGCTTAAATAGCCTAATAGTTTATCAACATTTTATTTTAAGAAGTTATTTGGCCACTTTAGTTGGGATACAAACTATGGGCTAGGCTACATGAGGTGTGCGACTATGATTAGAAAACGTCACTAAAAAAAGGCATTGTTTCTTATGCTGGGCATCATTCACAAGTGATAATATATCATTCACAAGTGATAGGCTAATATTGTCACCATCAGACTATTATTGATTTAATCTTGTCTTTACATATACTAAATAATATGTGTGAAATTTGTTTTGATTTAGAATGGACCATTATCATGCACCTGTCTTGAAACAGGGTCAGCGGGAAAAAATACATGTCATGTATGCACTTAAATAGCGAATGGAGGACGCTTTTTCCCGTGGTTTATTTTCATGCCAGCCAGGTAGGCTATACTCCTGTTGTAAATACAAGCAATGTGCTTAATATTAGGAAAGTTGAGAAATAATGTAGTAGGCCTAGCCTATAGAAAGCTGATCCTCCTCTTTTTAGTAGAGGCCATCACTCTGTTTTCTCGCTTAATTGCATAGCCTATTTGAAATGTTGCGCAACATGAGCTCATGGGCTCGTTTTGCATTGATGTCAGAGTGATTTAGAGGGACAATAGAGTGCTGAGTACCAGGCAGTTAGCAAGTTTGGTAGGCTACTAATGACCATCAGCAGCATTAGAGCTTGGAGAAGCCTAATTACCGTGAGTAAACGGTCACGTGGAATTTGACTGCCTTCATGACTCATGACCGCCGGTGTGGCGGTAACACGGTCACCGCAACAGCCTTAGATGTCACCAGGTTGCTTCCCGTGGCTGTGAGTCAGTCACCGGGGGCTGATACTGTCATGGTTCATATTGGGTCGAATGACATTATGAAGGGCAGCTCAGAACAGCTGAAGATGGATTTTAAAGAACTGATTGGGACCAACAGACGCCCCATAATATCTGTCCCTCTGCCCTCCCTAAATCGTGGCATTGAACGATTCAGCAGACTTTTAGCCCTCCATAACTTGCTACGAGACTATTGCAGCTCTGTGGGTGTAACATTTATTGACAATTTGATACCTTCTGGAAACAAAGCTTGTATTAAAAGGAAGATTGGATCCACCCAAATCATTTTGGTTCCTGGATCCTTTCACAGCATTATAAGGCTGCGTTGAGACAATGACTTATCAATGACCCAAGTCCAGCTAATTTAATCCCTACCATTGTGTCGCTGAGTTGTCATAATGCTTCAGCAAATGTACATTATCCTAGGGGTGTTGGAAGACACAATGTAAGTAACCTAATTTATGTCCCTCTTACTGCCCGGAATGCCTCTGCTGATCCTACAGCTATTGTATGCAGTAATCATGTGTCTATGAACCAGAGTAATGCTGTTTGCACTGAGCTGGTGTGCCCTAGTAGGAAGTCCACTGTGTGCAGCTCACCCTGCACTAATACAAATAACTTGTGCATGTCTACCTCTGCTAAGCTTCCCAGTAAAGAAAGAAAAATAATGAAGCATCCCAGAAAAGTGTTAAGAAACCAGGTTCATGAAATCAATAATTTCCTATTAACAAATGACATTCATATTCTGACAATATCTGAAACTCACATACAGTGGGGAAAAAAAGTATTTAGTCAGCCACCAATTGTGCAAGTTCTCCCACTTAAAAAGATGAGAGAGGCCTGTAATTTTCATCATAGGTACACGTCAACTATGACAGACAAAATGAGAATTTTTTTTCTCCAGAAAATCACATTGTAGGATTTTTAATGAATTTATTTGCAAATTATGGTGGAAAATAAGTATTTGGTCAATAACAAAAGTTTCTCAATACTTTGTTATATACCCTTTGTTGGCAATGACACATGTCAAACGTTTTCTGTAAGTCTTCACAAGGTTTTCACACACTGTTGCTGGTATTTTGGCCCATTCCTCCATGCAGATCTCCTCTAGAGCAGTGATGTTTTGGGGCTGTCGCTGGGCAACACGGACTTTCAACTCCCTCCAAAGATTTTCTATGGGGTTGAGATCTGGAGACTGGCTAGGCCACTCCAGGACCTTGAAATGCTTCTTACGAAGCCACTCCTTCGTTGCCCGGGCGGTGTGTTTGGGATCATTGTCATGCTGAAAGACCCAGCCACGTTTCATCTTCAATGCCCTTGCTGATAGAAGGAGGTTTTCACTCAAAATCTCACGATACATGGCCCCATTCATTCTTTCCTTTACACGGATCAGTCGTCCTGGTCCATGGCAGAAAAACAGCCCCAAAGCATGATGTTTCCACACCCATACTTCACAGTATGTTTGGTGTTCTTTGGATGCAACTCAGCATTCTTTGTCCTCCAAACACGACGAGTTGAGTTTTTACCAAAAAGTTATATTTTGGTTTCATCTGACCATATGACATTCTCCCAATCCTCTTCTGGATCATCCAAATGCACTCTAGCAAACTTCAGACAGGCCTGGACATGTACTGGCTTAAGCAGGGGGACACGTCTGGCACTGCAGGATTTGAGTCCCTGGCGGCGTAGTGTGTTACTGATGGTAGGCTTTGTTACTTTGGTCCCAGCTCTCTGCAGGTCATTCACTAGGTCCCCCCGTGTGGTTCTGGGATTTTTTCTCACCGTCCTTGTGATCATTTTGACCCCACGGGGTGAGATCTTGCGTGGAGCCCCAGATCGAGGGAGAATATCAGTGGTCTTGTATGTCTTCCATTTCCTAATAATTGCTCCCACAGTTGATTTCTTCAAACCAAGCTGCTTACCTATTGCAGATTCAGTCTTCCCAGCCTGGTGCAGGTCTACAATTTTGTTTCTGGTGTCCTTTGACAGCTCTTTGGTCTTGGCCATAGTGGAGTTTGGAGTGTGACTGTTTGAGGTTGTGGACAGGTGTCTTTTATACTGATAACAAGTTCAAACAGGTGCCATTAATACAGGTAACGAGTGGAGGACAGAGGAGCCTCTTAAAGAAGAAGTTACAGGTCTGTGAGAGCCAGAAATCTTGCTTGTTTGTAGGTGACCAAATACTTATTTTCCACCATAATTTGCAAATAAATTCATTAAAAATCCTACAATGTGAATTTCTGGATTTTTTTCTCTCAATTTGTCTGTCATAGTTGACGTGTACCTATGATGAAAATTACAGGCCTCTCTAATCTTTTTAAGTGGGAGAACTTGCACAATTGGTGGCTGACTAAATACTTTTTTTCCCCACTGTAGATAATACCTTTGATGGTACAGTGGTAGCAATACATGGTTATAAGATCTACAGAAATGCCAAAGGTGGAGGTGTGGCTGTTTTTATATTCAGAACCACATTCCTGTAAAGCTTAGAGAGGATCTCATGTTAAATACTGTTGAAGTAATATGGCTACAGGTTCACCTGCCTCACCTAAAGCCCATTCTGGTGGGAAACTGCTATAGACCATCAAGTGCTAACAGTCAGTATCTGGATAATGTGTGAAATGCTTGATAATATATGTGATATCAATAGAGAGGCATACTTTCTGGGTGATTTTTTAAATATTGACTGGCTTTCATCAGGCTGCCCACGCAAGAGAAAGCTTCAAACTGTAACTAGTGCCTGCAACCTGGTTCAGATTATCAATCAACCTACCAGGGTAGTTACAAACAGTACAGGAATGAAATCATCAACATGTATTGATCATATCTTTACTAATGCTGCAGAAATTTGTTTGAAAGCAGTATCCAAATCCATTTGGATGTAGTGATCACAATATAGTAGCCATATCTAGGAAAACCAAAGTTCCGAAGGCTGGGCATAATATTGTGTATAGGAGGTCATACAATACGTTTTATAGTGATTCCTATGTTGTTGATGTGAAGAATATTTGTTGGTCCGTGGTGTGTAATGAGGAGCAACCAGATGCTGCACTTGCCACAATTTATGAAATTGCTTATTCCAGTTACTAATAAGCATGCACCCATTAAGAAAATGACTGTAAAAACGGTTAAATCCCTGTGGATTGATGAGGAATTTAAAAATTCTATGGTTGAGAGGGATGAGGCAAAAGAGATGGCAAATAGGTCTGGCTCCACAACCGATTGGCTAACGTACTGCAAATTGAGATCATGTGACTAAACTGAATAAAAAGAAGAAGAAACTATACTATGAAACAAAGATAAATGACATAAAAAGCTTTGGAGCACCTTCAATGAAATGTTGGGCAACAAGGAAAACTCCGCTCCATCATTCATTGAATCAGATGGCTCATTCATCACAAAACCAATTGATATTGCCAACTACTTTTAATGATTTTTTTTATTGGCAAGATTAGCAAACTTAGGCATGACATGCCAGCAACAAACGCTGACACTACACATCCAAGTATATCTGACCAAATTATGAAATACAAGCATTGTAATTTTGAATTCCGCAAAGTAAGTGTGGAAGAGGTGAAAAAATTGGCTATCAACAATGACAAGACACCGGGGTCTGACAACTTGGATGGAAAATTACTGAGGATAATAGCGGACGATATTGCCACTCCTATTTGCCACAACTTCAATTTAAGTCTACTAGAATGTGTGTGCCCTCAGGCCTGGAGGGAAGCAAAAGTCATTCCCCTACCTAAGAATAGTAAAGCCCCCTTAACTGGCTCAAATAGCCGACCAATCAGCCTGTTACCAACCCTTAGTAAACCTTTGAAAAAAATTATGTTTGACCAGATACAATGCTATTTTACAGTAAACTAATTGACAACAGACTTTCAGCACGCTTATAGGCAAGGACATTCAACAAGCACAGCACTTACACAAATGACTGATGATTGGCTGAGAGAAATTGATGATAAAAAGATTGGGGGCTGTTTTTGCAGTGGCAGATTAGCTGGTTAGAGCTAAAAAGGCTAATAACAGTAATGCCTTTTTTACAGCTAGCTAAGAAGCTAACTGAACTCTGTAGTGGTGGGGCGTGAGGCAGAGTTGAGCGAGGCAGCTTCAACTGTAAACTTGACCCCGTCCTTATAAATCTAAATAAAATATTACAGGTATCTCGTTATTCACTTAGCCTACCACAGAGATGAACAGCATTTTTTTGCCCACTTTTTATGGAAACCCAAAGTAGTCATACCTAACCGCCCGGTGGCTTTCCATAGCCCCCTACACACACACACACACACACACACCGCAGCGTGCTCTGATATAGCACAGATTTCGCTCCAGCCTGTCACACAATCATTATAACTTTTTTTTTATAGGGACATCAAACTAAAATTGTGGCGGCACAAGTTTCAACTGAGGGGCGAAGCTCCCTTTTTGCCTCCTCGTGGAGCAGAGCTGTTTTATCACAGATATCCTGTGCTTTTTCATTTGGCGCGTACAGACACAGCTACATTGTAACTGCGACGCGGCCAAGGCACTCGCGTATGGGGCTCAGCCAGGGCTGTTAATTTTGTAACTGAAAGAAAACATTTATTTTATTTTATTGTGATTTTAACTGATTTTTGAAGTTGGGGAAAATAGATGGCAAAAATGCAGAATGGTGTTAAATAAATGCCTGTGAACAGCTTGGGGAGGAAAACTATTTCACAGATTTAATCATGTAATATTAAGTCTACTGATCATTGACTGACTGGCCCGTTGTGACAAAGCTCTTTTAAAAGAAAAGGAGAAAAAAAATGAGGATGACTCTACCTACATGTGTATTTACCCTACTGTTTATACCAAACACATGCCTGGATACAGCCCTTAGCCGTGGTATATTGGCAATATACCAATATACCCCCCGAGGTGCCTTATTGCTATTATAAACGGGTTAATAAAAAATGTCATAGCCGTGATATACCACGGCTTTCAGCCAATCAGCATTCAGGGCTTGAACCACCCGGTTTATAATGTAACTTAAGGCTAAGGTATACAATATGTTATATTATAGGCAAGCAAAGGTATACAAAAGGTTATACAGGCGAGTTGGTTCAGGTGGAGACTTTGAACGTAGACCCCATAGATATCAACATGATAATACAATTGAGGTTGTCCCACTCAGCGCACCTCAGCTTTATAATGCAAACTCCCTTACGCAAAAGTCCTAATGTCACTGAATGTTTTGGACAGTGTTGTCTAGGTCTACATAATATCACCTGATGTTTCTCATCTGTCTCTCTCTGGCCCAGCAGAAACGGGGAGAGGTGAGCAAAGCTGCCTCGGCAGACAGCACCACAGAAGGAACACCTACGGACGGATTCACTGTCCTCTCCACCAAGAGTCTCTTCCTGGGTCAGAAGGTAGGTACCTCCGCCGCCACGCCGCTACACCTCGCAGCTTCTCCTCATTTGAGATTAACAAAGTGTTCCATGCGTTCAGGGTGATGTCGTTGATAATAGTGTAATGAGGGAAATATGCCAGGAACCAAGACATTATAGTGGAGAATGTAGAGTGATTGACGCCATCTTATGAATATCTGAATATTTTTATTTATTTACTAAACATTGTTTCCTCATTTCCTAAACAACATTCCTTTTATTTTTTTTGGTATACCGTTATTTGTTTTGTGTGTATATAGATGATTTGTTCTGAAACTTTGACTATGGCAGCAAAACGAATAACAGTTTATGGATCAACCTTTCACCTAAAAAAAATATGTTTCTCCATGGCCAATCAGCATGTGTTTCCTGTAGGGTTCATGTACAGTGCCTTCAGATAGTAATCATACCCCTCAATTTATTCCAGATTTTGTTGTTAGAGCCTGAATTCAAAATGGATTAAATAGTTTTTTTTTTCACCCATCGACACACAATGCCCCATAATGACAAAGTGAAGACATGTTTTTAAACAGTTTTGCAAATGTATTGAAAATGAAACGCATAAATATTAAATTTTCATAAGTATTCACACCCCTGAGTCAATACATGTTAGAATCACCTTTGGCAGTGATTACAGCTGTGAGTCTTTCTGGGTAAGTCTCTAAGGGCTTTGCGCACCTGGATTGTACAATATTTGCACGTTATTATTTTTAATATTCTTCAAGCTGTCAAGTTGGATGTTGATCATTGCTAGTCAGCCACTCAGGAACTTTTCAATGTCGTCTTGGTAATCAACTCCAGTGTATATTTGGCCTTGCGTTTTAGGTTATTGTCCTGCTGAAAGGTGAATTTGTCTCTGTCTGTTGGAAAGCAGACTGAACCAGGTTTTCCTCTAGGATTTTGCCTGTGCTTAGCTCTATTCCGTTTCTTTTTATCCTAAAAAACTCCCTATGACTTGCCGATGACAAGCATACCCATAACATGATGCAGCCAACACCATGCTTGAAAATATGAAGAGTGGTTCTCCGTGATGTGTTGTGTTGGATTTGCCCCAAACATAACACTTTTGTATTAGGGACATTAAGTTCATTTCTTTGCCACATTTTTTGCAGTTTTATAGTGCCTTATTGCAAACAGGATGCATGTTTTGGAATATTTTTGTATTCTCTACAGGCTTTTATCTTTTCACTCTGTTATTTACAGTGGGGAATAAAAGTATTTAGTCAGCCACCAATTGTGCAAGTTCTCCCACTTAAAAAGATGAGAGAGGCCTGTAATTTTCATCATAGGTACACGTCAACTATGACAGACAAACTGAGAATTTTTTTCCCAGAAAATCACATTGTAGGATTTTTTATGAATTTATTTGCAAATTATGGTGGAAAATAGGTATTTGGTCAATAACAAAAGTTTCTCAATACTTTGTTATATACCCTTTGATGGCAATTACACAGGTCAAATGTTTTCTGTAAGTCTTCACAAGGTTTTCACACACTGTTGCTGGTATTTTGGCCCATTCCTCCATGCAGATCTCCTCTAGAGCAGTGATGTTTTGGGGCTGTCGCTGGGCAACACGGACTTTCAACTCCCTCCAAAGATTTTCTATGGGGTTGAGATCTGGAGACTGGCTAGGCCACTCCAGGACCTTGAAATGCTTCTTACGAAGCCACTCCTTCGTTGCCCGGGCGGTGTGTTTGGGATCATTGTCATGCTGAAAGACCCAGCCACGTTTCATCTTCAATGCCCTTGCTGATGGAAGGAGGTTTTCACTAAAAATCTCACGATACATGGCCCCATTCATTCTTTCCTTTACACGGATCAGTCGTCCTGGTCCCTTTGCAGAAAAACAGCCCCAAAGCATGATGTTTCCACCCCCATGCTTCACAGTAGGTATGGTGTTCTTTGGATGCAACTCAGCATTCTTTGTCCTCCAAACACGACGAGTTGAGTTTTTACCAAAAAGTTATATTTTGGTTTCATCTGACCATGTGACATTCTCCCAATCCTCTTCTGGATCATCCAAATGCACTCTAGCAAACTTCAGACGGGCCTGGACATGTACTGGCTTAAGCAGGGGGACACGTCTGGCACTGCAGGATTTGAGTCCCTGGCGGCGTAGTGTGTTACTGATGGTAGGCTTTGTTACTTTGGTCCCAGCTCTCTGCAGGTCATTCACTAGGTCCCCCGTGTGGTTCTGGGATTTTTGCTCACCGTTCTTGTGATCATTTTGACCCCACGGGGTGAGATCTTGCGTGGAGCCCCAGATCGAGGGAGATTATCAGTGGTCTTGTATGTCTTCCATTTCATAATAATTGCTCCCACATTTGATTTCTTCAAACCAAGCTGCTTACCTATTGCAGATTCAGTCTTCCCAGCCTGGTGCAGGTCTACAATTTTGTTTCTGGTGTCCTTTGACAGCTCTTTGGTCTTGGCCATAGTGGAGTTTGGAGTGTGACTGTTTGAGGTTGTGGACAGGTGTATTTTATTCTGATAACAAGTTCAAACAGGTGCCATTAATACAGGTAACGAGTGGAGTACAGAGGAGCCTCTTAAATAAGAAGTTACAGGTCTGTGAGAGCCAGAAATCTTGCTTGTTTGTAGGTGACCAAATACTTATTTTCCACCATAATTTGCAAATAAATTCATAAGAAATCCTACAATGTGATTTTCTGGAAAAAAAATTCTCAATTTGTCTGTCATAGTTGACGTGTACCTATGATGAAAATTACAGGCCTCTCTCATCTTTTTAAGGTGGAGAACTTGCACAATTGGTGGCTGACTAAATACTTTTTTTCCCCACTGTAGGTTAGTATTGTGGTGTAACTACAATGTTGTTGATCCATCCTCAGTTTTCTCCTATCACAGCCATTAAACTATGTAACTGTTTTAAAGTCACCACTGGCCTCATGGTGAAATCCCTGAGCGATTTCCTTCCTCTCTGGCAACTGAGTTAGGAAGGACGCCTGTATCTTTGTAGTAACTGGGTGTATTGATACACCATCCAAAGTGTAATTAATAACTTCACCATGCTCAAAGAGATATTCATTTTCAGCATAAAAAAACAAAAACTTTTACCCATCTACCAATAGGTGCCCTTCTTTGCTTAAGACATTTCATATTTTAATTTGTAATTAAACGTAATTCCACTTTTGCTATTGTGGGGTATTTTGTGTAGGCCAGTGACACAAAATCTCAATGTAATCCATTTTAAATTCAGGCTGTAAGTAATACGTTCTCAAGGCATTGTAAAAGGAGGTCCTTCCAGTGTAGACTGTTAAACCAGTAACACCCCATGAATCCCATGGGATGCGTTCCAAATGGCACCCTATTGCCTTTACAGTGCACTACTTTTGACCAGGGCACATAGGTCTCTGGTCAAAAGTAGTGCACTATATAGGGACTAGGGTGCCATTTGGGACACATCATGGTTACTTCTACAGTTGAAGTCAGATGTTTACATACACTTAGGTTGGAGTCACTAAAACTCGTTTTTCAACCACTCCACAAATTTCTTGTTAACAAACTATAGTTTTGGCAAGTCGGTTAGGACGTCTACTTTGTGCATGACACAAGTAATTTTTCCAACAGTTGTTTACAGACAGATTATTTCACTTATAATTCACTGTATCACAATTCCAGTGGGTCAGAAGTTTACATTAAGTTGACTGTGCCTTTAAACAGCTTGGAAAATTCCAGAAAATTATGTCATGGCTTTAGAAGCTTCTGATAGGCTAATTGACATAATTTGAGTCAATTGGAGGTGTACCTGTGGATGTATTTCAAGGCCTACCTTCAAACTCAGTGCCTCTTTGCTTGACATCATGGCAAAATCAAAAGAAATCAGCCAAGACCTCAGAGAAAAATGGTAGACCTCCACAAGTCTGGTTCATCCTTGGGAGCAATTTCCAAACGCCTGAAGGTACCACGTTCATCTGTACAAACAATAGTATGCAAGTATAAACACCATGGGACCACGCAGCCGTCATACTGCTCAGGAAGGAGATGCGTTCTGTCTCCTAGAGATGCAAATCAATCCCAGAACAACAGCAAAGGAACTTGTGAAGATGCTGGAGGAAACCGGTACAAAAGTATCTATATCCAGTCCTATATCGACATAACCTGAAAGGCCGCTCAGCAAGGAAGAAGCCACTGTTCCAAAACTGCCATAAAGGCCTACGGTTTGCAACTGCACATGAGGACAAAGATCGTACTTTTTGGAGAAATGTCCTCTGGTCTGATGAAACAAAAATAGAACTGTTTGGCCATAATGACCATCGTTATGTTTGGAGGAAAAAGGCGGGAGCCTGCAAGCCGAAGAACACCATCCCAACCGTGAAGCACGGGGGTGGCAGCATCATGCTGTGGTGGTGCTTTGCTGCAGGAGGGACTGGTGCACTTCACAAAATAGATGGCATCATGAGGAAGGAAAATTATGTGGATATATTGAAGCAACATCTCAAGACATCAGTCAGGAAGTTAAAGCTTGGTCGCAAATGGGTCTTCCAAATGGACAAAGACCCCAAGCATACTTCCAAAGTTGTGGCAAAACGGCTTAAGGACAACAAAGTCAAGGTATTGGAGGGGCCATCACAAAGCCCTGACCTCATCCTATAGAAAATGTGTGGGCAGAACTGAAAAAGCGTGTGTGAGCAAGGAGGCCTACAAACCTGACTCAGTTACACCAGTTCTGTTAGGAGGAACTTCCTTAAAAGTAATTTCCTCTCAATCTTAAATAAACATGCCCCATTCAAAAAATACAGAACTAAGAACCGATATAGCCCCTGGTTCTCCTCAGACTTGACTGCCCCTGACCAGCACAAAAACATCCTGTGGCGTACAGCATTAGCATCAAATAGCCCCCGCGATATGCAACTTTTCAGGGAAGTTAGGAACCAATATACACAAGCAGTCAGGAAAGCAAAGGCTAACTTTTTCAAACAGAAATTTGCATCCTGTAGCACTAACTCCAAAAAGTTTTGGGACACTGTAAAGTCCATGGAGAATAAGAGGACTTCCTCCCAGCTGCCCACTGCACTGAGGCTAGGAAACACTATCACCACCGATAAATCTACAATAATCGAGAATTTCAACAAGCATTTTGCTACAGCTGGCCATGCTTTCCATCTGGCTACCACTACCCCGGCCACCAACTCTGCACCCTCCGCTGCAACTTGCCCATGCCCCCCCCGCTTCTCCTTCACACAAATTCAGACAGCTGATGTTTTGAAAGCGCTGCAAAATCTGGACCCCTACAAATCAGCTGGGCTAGACAATCTGGACCCTTTCTTTCTAAAACTAGCCGCCGAAATTGTCGCAACCCCTATTACTAGTCTGTTCAACCTCTCTTTCATAACGTCTGAGATCCCCAGAGATTGGAAAGCTGCCGCGGTCATCCCCCTCTTCAAAGGGGGTGACACTAGATCCAAACTGCTACAGACCTATATCCATCCTGCCCTGCCTTTCGAAAGTATTTGAAAGCCAAGTTAACAAACAGATCACCGACCATTTCGAATACCACCGTACCTTCTCCGCTATGCAATCCGGTTTCCGAGCTGGTCATGGGTGCACTTCAGCCACGCTCAAGGTCCTAAACGATATTATCGTTTGATAATTGATAATAGACAGTACTGTGCAGCCGTCTTCATCGACCTGGCCAAGGCTTTCGACTCTGTCAACCACCGCATTCTTATTGGCAGACTAAATAGCCTTGGTTTCTCAAATGACTGCCTCGCCTGGTTCACCAACTACTTCTCAGATAGAGTTCAGTGTGTCAAATCGGAGGGCCTGTTGTCTGGACCTATGGCAGTCTCTATGGGGGTGCCACAGGGTTCAATTATTGGGCCGACACTTTTCTCCGTGTATATCAATGATGTCGCTCTTGCTGCTGGTGACTCTCAGATCCACCTCTACGCAGACGACACCATTTTGTATACATCTGGCCCTTCATTGGACACTGTGTTAACAAACCTCCAAACGAGCTTCAATGCCATACAACACTCCTTCAGTAGCCTCCAACTGCTCTTAAACACTAGTAAAACTAAATGCATGCTTTTCAATCGAACGCTGCTGGCACCCGCCCACCCGACTAGAATCACCACTCTCGACGGGTCTGACCTAGAGTATGTGGACAACTACAAATACCTAGGTGTCTGGTTAGACTGTAAACTCAACTTCCAGACTCACATAAAGAATCTCCAATCCAAAGTTAAATCTAGAATCGGCTTCCTATTTCGCAACAAAGCCTCCTTCACTCATGCTGCCAAACATGCCCTCGTAAAACTGACTATCCTACTGATCCTTGACTTCGGCGATGTCATTTACAAAATAGCCTCCAACACTCTACTCAGCAAATTGGATGTAGTCTATCACAGTGCCATCCGTTTTGTCTCCAAAGCCCCATACACTACCCACCACTGTGACCTGTACGCTCTTGTTGGCTGGTCCTCACTACATGTTCGTCGTCAAACCCACTGGCTCCAGGCCATCTATAAATCACTGCTAGGCAAATCCCCGCCTTATCTTAGCTCATTGGTCACCATAGCAGCACCCACCCGTAGTCTGCGCTCCAGCAGGTATATCTCACTGGTCATTCCCAAAGCCAACACCTCCTTTGGCCGCCATTCCTTCCAGTTCTCTGCTGCCAATGACTGGAACGAATTGCAAAAATCTCTGAAGCTGGAGACTCTTATCTCCCTCAATAACTTTAAGCATCAGTTGTCAGAGCACCTTACCGATCACTGCACCTGTACACAGCCCATCTGAAATGTTTGACCCAAGTTAAACAATTTAAAGGCAATGCTACCAAATACTAATTGAGTGTATGTAAACTTCTGACCCACTGGGAATGTTATGAAAGAAATAAAAGCTGAAATAAATAATAATAATAATAATAAATATTATTCTGACATTTCACATTCTTAAAATAAAGTGGTGATCCTAACTGACCTAAGACAGGGCATTTTTACTAGGATTAAATGTCAGGAAATGTGAAAAACTGAGTTTAAATGTATTTGGCTAAGGTGTATGTAAACTTCCGACTTCAACTGTGCATGTGTATCTGAAAGGGGTTCCCCCCCCTCCCTCCTCGCTGCTGCTCCGCTGCATTGAAGACAATCAAGTGCTTTATTTTCTTTGTTTACTTGCTGATGTCACCTCGTACTTTGTCCTCGCAAACGTACGCTAACAAACCAGGCTGCCGCTCATGCGCTAAAACTAACCAGTTAATCCACTGTAGAGTGGACGCTGCCATAGCTGGCAGCTAGGATGGTGTGAGTGAGAAGGTCTTTGTGGTTCGTGGTTCATCATGCACAACAATGTCTATTTGCTCGTTGAGCCTATTTTGCAGTGAAGTGCCCCTTGTTGAAAGAAAGTTTGGAAAACATCAGAAGTCGATTGCTGTGTTTTAATATCTGTCCAATGATTTTATGCCCAATTCTATAAAACATTTTTGACCTCCTTTTTTATATATTTTAGTTAGATTTGATGGAAAATAAATCTACATTAAATCAATGGAATTCAAATAATTTAGCTGCAGTATGTGGTTGACCGTTAGATGTTCTCCTGCTGTCAGGGCAGAGCAGTTGATGAAGGAGCTAATCACAGATTGCTGCATTTAGTTGAAATCAATGGAAAATAATGAATCAAATGAACGTCATTAACCCTAATTTACTGCTCACTGGTGGTGGGTTCTTCTGACTGAAAGCACACTTCATTCATTCAGATCGAAGTACACGTTGTCTCACTTTGCTAATTTATTGGCTCTGTGTTGTCAGACACAATGGGTGCGGGAAGAGACTCAAGTGTAAGTCTTCGTCCCAAACATAGTATTCAGGGTACCATTTGAGGACGTAGCCCAAGTCATTTAGTTGATGTAATGTATCAGTGCCTCTTCCTTCTTTTTTAAAATAGTTTTGTCTTTTGGAGATTTCACAGTAGAAATTAACCAGCATGTATTCATTCATGGAGATATCAAGTCATTTTCTGGGCTATTGTAAACATTTTATTTTGTTTTGATATCCACTCTCTGATGGTGGTACTCTGGTTTGGGATTGTTTTATCCTTCTCTGCTTCTAAATTCTATGGGCAATTTATGTACCTCACTCCCAGTTGCCTAAAATCTGAAGCACCTGGCTCAATACTCAATAACTACGTAATCTGTTCGTTTTTCTAAAAGCCCATGCATGTCTTTCCAGTGCAGTGTCTCAATCAATAGTTTGTCTCAAACTAACAGGCTAATGGGGTAACCATTTTAATTTTCTGCGAGGCTTGCTTTCTGAATCCTGCACTCTTCTAAATACTATTTGGACCAAATCAGTCCTACACTAAGCTGTGGTGTGATCGATCTAATGGCTTTGCTCCCCCCCCCCCCCTCCCTGCCTGCGGGTGGCATGCTCTCTCCCCAGCTAAACCTGGTGCACAGTGAGGTCAGTAACTTGGCTGGCTTTGACGTGGAGGGGGTCATCAACCCCACCAATGCAGACATTGACCTTAAAGATGATCTAGGTGAGCTCCCTTTCACTCTGCGGTTTGAAAGATCCTTGAATGCTGAACTTAAATGGGATACCATCCCCAAATTGAATATTTGTTAGAAACAAATGGATTTCTTCTGAAAAATAATACACACGTTGGATCTCAGGCTTATCCCTCAGATGAAATTCTAGGATTTTGTCAAATCTCTGCAGAGCAGTTGTCACCCCCCTCTCTGCCTGTCTTGTCTGTCTCTGGATTGGTCAGTCATTCAGTCAGTCAGTCAGTCTCCCGTGGTCAATCAGTCAGTCAGTCAGTCTCCCGTGGTCAGTCAGTCTCCCGTGGTCAATCAGTCAGTCAGTCAGTCAGTCAGTCAGTCAGTCAGTCAGTCAGTCTCCCGTGGTCAGTCAGTCAGTCAGTCAGTCAGTCAGTCAGTCAGTCTCCGTGGTCGGTCAGTCAGTCAGTCTCCGTGGTCAGTCAGTCAGTCAGTCTCCCGTGGTCGGTCAGTCAGTCAGTCTCCCGTGGTCAGTCAGTCAGTCAGTCTCCCGTGGTCAGTCAGTCCAGTCAGTCTCCCGTGGTCGTCAGTCAGTCGTCTCCGTGGTCAGCAGTCAGTCAGTCTCCCGTGGTCAGTCAGTCAGTCAGTCAGTCTCCGTGGTCAGTCAGTCAGTCAGTCAGTCTCCCGTGGTCAGTCAGTCAGTCAGTCTCCCGTGGTCAGTCAGTCAGTCGGTCAGTCAGTCTCCCGTAGTCAGTCAGTCAGTCAGTCTCCTGTGGTCAGTCAGTCAGTCTCCCGTGGTCAGTCAGTCAGTCAGTCTCCTGTGGTCAGTCAGTCAGTCTCCCGTGGTCAGTCAGTCAGTCAGTCAGTCTCCCGTGGTCAGTCAGTCAGTCAGTCTCCCGTGGTCAGTCAGTCAGTCAGTCAGTCTCCTGTGGTCAGTCAGTCAGTCAGTCAGTCTCCCGTGGTCAGTCAGTCAGTCAGTCTCCCGTGGTCAGTCAGTCAGTCAGTCAGTCTCCCGTGGTCGGTCAGTCAGTCAGTCAGTCTCCCGTGGTCGGTCAGTCAGTCAGTCTCCCGTGGTCGGTCAGTCAGTCAGTCTCCCGTGGTCAGTCGGTCAGTCAGTCTCCCGTAGTCAGTCAGTCAGTCAGTCTCCTGTAGTCAGTCAGTCAGTCAGTCAGTCAGTCTCCTGTGGTCAGTCAGTCAGTCAGTCTCCTGTGGTCGGTCAGTCAGTCAGTCAGTCAGTCAGTCAGTCTCCCGTGGTCAGTCAGTCAGTCTCCCGTGGTCGGTCAGTCAGTCAGTCAGTCTCCCGTGGTCAGTCAGTCAGTCTCCCGTGGTCGGTCAGTCAGTCAGTCAGTCTCCCGTGGTCGGTCAGTCAGTCAGTCAGTCTCCCGTGGTCAGTCAGTCAGTCAGTCAGTCAGTCTCCCGTGGTCAGTCGGTCAGTCAGTCTCCCGTAGTCAGTCAGTCAGTCAGTCTCCTGTGGTCAGTCAGTCAGTCAGTCAGTCTCCTGTGGTCGGTCAGTCAGTCAGTCAGTCTCCCGTGGTCAGTCAGTCAGTCTCCCGTGGTCAGTCAGTCAGTCAGTCAGTCTCCTGTGGTCGGTCAGTCAGTCAGTCAGTCAGTCAGTCAGTCTCCCGTGGTCAGTCAGTCAGTCTCCCGTGGTCAGTCAGTCAGTCAGTCAGTCTCCCGTGGTCAGTCAGTCAGTCAGTCTCCCGTGGTCAGTCAGTCAGTCAGTCAGTCTCCCGTGGTCAGTCAGTCAGTCAGTCAGTCAGTCAGTCAGTCTCCCGTAGTCAGTCAGTCTCCCGTGGTCAGTCAGTCAGTCAGTCAGTCAGTCTCCCGTGGTCAGTCAGTCAGTCAGTCTCCCGTGGTCAGTCAGTCAGTCAGTCTCCCGTGGTCGGTCAGTCAGTCAGTCAGTCTCCTGTGGTCAGTCAGTCAGTCAGTCTCCCGTGGTCAGTCAGTCAGTCAGTCTCCCGTGGTCGGTCAGTCAGTCAGTCAGTCTCCCGTGGTCGGTCAGTCAGTCAGTCAGTCTCCCGTGGTCAGTCAGTCAGTCAGTCAGTCAGTCTCCCGTGGTCAGTCAGTCAGTCAGTCTCCCGTGGTCGGTCAGTCAGTCAGTCAGTCTCCTGTGGTCAGTCAGTCAGTCAGTCTCCTGTGGTCAGTCAGTCAGTCAGTCAGTCTCCCGTGGTCAGTCAGTCAGTCAGTCTCCCGTGGTCGGTCAGTCAGTCAGTCAGTCTCCCGTGGTCGGTCAGTCAGTCAGTCAGTCTCCCGTAGTCAGTCAGTCAGTCAGTCTCCTGTGGTCATTCAGTCAGTCAGTCTCCTGTGGTCAGTCAGTCAGTCAGTCAGTCTCCTGTGGTCAGTCAGTCAGTCAGTCAGTCTCCTGTGGTCAGTCAGTCAGTCAGTCTCCTGTGGTCGGTCAGTCAGTCAGTCAGTCTCCCGTGGTCGGTCAGTCAGTCAGTCAGTCAGTCTCCCGTGGTCAGTTGGTCAGTCAGTCTCCCGTAGTCAGTCAGTCAGTCAGTCTCCTGTGGTCAGTCAGTCAGTCAGTCAGTCTCCTGTGGTCGGTCAGTCAGTCAGTCAGTCTCCCGTGGTCAGTCAGTCAGTCTCCCGTGGTCAGTCAGTCAGTCTCCCGTGGTCAGTCAGTCAGTCAGTCAGTCTCCTGTGGTCGGTCAGTCAGTCAGTCAGTCAGTCAGTCAGTCTCCCGTGGTCAGTCAGTCAGTCTCCCGTGGTCAGTCAGTCAGTCAGTCAGTCTCCTGTAGTCAGTCAGTCTCCTGTGGTCAGTCAGTCAGTCAGTCTCCTGTAGTCAGTCAGTCAGTCAGTCTCCTGTGGTCAGTCAGTCAGTCAGTCTCCCGTGGTCAGTCAGTCAGTCAGTCAGTCTCCCGTGGTCGGTCGGTCAGTCAGTCTCCCGTGGTCAGTCAGTCAGTCAGTCAGTCTCCCGTGGTCAGTCAGTCAGTCAGTCAGTCGTCAGTCAGTCTCCCGTGGTCAGTCAGTCTCCCGTGGTCAGTCAGTCAGTCAGTCAGTCAGTCTCCCGTGGTCAGTCAGTCAGTCAGTCTCCCGTGGTCAGTCAGTCAGTCAGTCTCCCGTGGTCGGTCAGTCAGTCAGTCAGTCTCCCGTGGTCAGTCAGTCAGTCAGTCTCCCGTGGTCAGTCAGTCAGTCAGTCTCCCGTGGTCGGTCAGTCAGTCAGTCAGTCTCCCGTGGTCGGTCAGTCAGTCAGTCAGTCTCCCGTGGTCAGTCAGTCAGTCAGTCAGTCAGTCTCCCGTGGTCAGTCAGTCAGTCAGTCTCCGTGGTCGGGGTCAGTCAGTCAGTCAGTCTCCTGTGGTCAGTCAGTCAGTCAGTCTCCTGTGGTCAGTCAGTCAGTCAGTCAGTCTCCCGTGGTCGGTCAGTCAGTCAGTCTCCCGTGGTCGGTCAGTCAGTCAGTCAGTCTCCCGTGGTCGGTCAGTCAGTCAGTCAGTCTCCCGTAGTCAGTCAGTCAGTCAGTCTCCTGTGGTCATTCAGTCAGTCAGTCTCCTGTGGTCAGTCAGTCAGTCAGTCAGTCTCCTGTGGTCAGTCAGTCAGTCAGTCAGTCTCCTGTGGTCAGTCAGTCAGTCAGTCTCCTGTGGTCGGTCAGTCAGTCAGTCAGTCTCCCGTGGTCGGTCAGTCAGTCAGTCAGTCAGTCTCCCGTGGTCAGTTGGTCAGTCAGTCTCCCGTAGTCAGTCAGTCAGTCAGTCTCCTGTGGTCAGTCAGTCAGTCAGTCAGTCTCCTGTGGTCGGTCAGTCAGTCAGTCAGTCTCCGTGGTCAGTCAGTCGGTCTCCCGTGGTCAGTCAGTCAGTCTCCGTGGTCGGTCAGTCAGTCAGTCAGTCTCCTGTGGTCGGTCAGTCAGTCAGTCCGTCGGTCAGTCGGTCTCCCGTGGTCAGTCAGTCAGTCTCCCGGTGGTCAGTCAGTCAGTCAGTCAGTCTCCTGTAGTCAGTCAGTCTCCTGTGGTCAGTCAGTCAGTCAGTCTCCTGTAGTCAGTCAGTCAGTCAGTCTCCTGTGGTCAGTCAGTCAGTCAGTCTCCTGTGGTCAGTCAGTCAGTCAGTCTCCTGTGGTCAGTCAGTCAGTCAGTCTCCCGTGGTCAGTCAGTCAGTCAGTCTCCTGTGGTCGGTCAGTCGGTCAGTCAGTCTCCCGTGGTCAGTCAGTCAGTCAGTGGTCGGTCGGTCAGTCTTCTGTGTTCCTGAAAGAATAAAGAAGGAACACATCACTCTCACCTCTCTCTTTCTTTCCCCCCGATCCCTTTCTTTATGTTTTATGTTCTTCATCTTCCCCTCCTCTTCCTCCTTCCCACTCACTGTGTTTTACCTCCATGTTGACTGCCTGTTGTCATTGTTTGTAGTTGCAAGTTGTTCAAGCCAACATTTCCACCATTGACTGCGAGGCTGTTGTTCACCCGACCAATTCCACCCTCTACACTGGTGGTGAAGTAGGTAATAGAACCCTCCCTCATCACCATGGGTACAATGTGTTACCATGCCGACACCTGTAGCAAAGCATTCCATAATGCATCTTCTTCCTCCTCTTAGACAAATTTGTTCTCAGGGTGGAATTCTAACTTTGGATGAAGTGTAATTCAGACTTTTGTGTTAATCATGCATTGATCAATAAGAGATTGACGTCAACGCATGATAGATTGTCTGTTTATGTTTCTGGATCTGAAGTTTTGTTTCCAACAACAACCACAACAACAAAGTATAGTTGATATAGTAGTTCCTAGCCATACTATGTTTATTAAAATAAACCTTTATTGAACCACCAATTACTGTGTAACAAACTAATAACTTCCAAAGAGCAGACTTCATCATGTTTTCTTTGGTAGGCTCTGTTGTGTCACTATTGGATGAAGTAGTTGGAAGAACATGCACCAATGCTTTGTGTTTTACTAACCTCTAAAAAGCCTCAATTCGTTTTTTTTAAATAGATGTTCTTCCATCTGCCTGCCTTTCCCTTGATTTGTTTTGTGTGGATGATTTTGTAAACACTCTGATCCATTCAACTCCTCCTCCTCCTCTCTGATTATCTGCCTGCATCACTTCTCACTGTTAGAAGGGCTGACCAGAAGGGAATCCATGCTAAATCTGAAATGTAACACACAGGAAGTGTCTGAAAATGTCACCATCTGATCAAGTGGAAAGGAAAAGCCTACTACAGCAGCAGCAGTAGTAGTAGTAGTAGTAGCTAGATAATGACTAGTTAATAACTAGTAGTACTATTTAGTTGCTTTATACACGGAGTGTACAAAACATTAAGAACAACTTCCTAATAGTGAGTTGCACCCCCCTCCTTTTGCCCTCAGAACAATTCGTCAGGGCATGGACTACATGGTGTCTAAAGCGTTCCACAGGGATGCTGGCCCATGTTGACTCCGACGCTTCCCACAGTTGTGTCAAGTTGGTGGACCATTCTTGATTCAAACAGGAAACTGTTGAGTGTGGAAAAACCTACAGTGGGGAAAAAAAAGTATTTTGTCAGCCACCAATTGTGCAAGTTCTCCCACTTAAAAAGATGAGAGAGGCCTGTAATTTTCATCATAGGTACACGTCAACTATGACAGACAAAATGAGAAGAAAAAAAATCCAGAAAATCACATTGTAGGATTTTTTATGAATTTATTTGCAAATTATGGTGGAAAATAAGTATTTGGTCAATAACAAAAGTTTCTCAATACTTTGTTATATACCCTTTGTTGGCAATGACACAGGTCAAACGTTTTCTGTAAGTCTTCACAAGGTTTTCACACACTGTTGCTGGTATTTTGGCCCATTCCTCCATGCATATATCCTCTAGAGCAGTGATGTTTTGGGGCTGTCGCTGGGCAACACAGACTTTCAACTCCCTCCAAAGATTTTCTATGGGGTTGAGATCTGGAGACTGGCTAGGCCACTCCAGGACCTTGAAATGCTTCTTACGAAGCCACTCCTTCGTTGCCCGGGCGGTGTGTTTGGGATCATTGTCATGCTGAAAGACCCAGCCACGTTTCATCTTCAATGCTCTTGCTGATGGAAGGAGGTTTTCACTCAAAATCTCACGATACATGGCCCCATTCATTCTTTCCTTTACACGGATCAGTCGTCCTGGTCCCTTTGCAGAAAAACAGCCCCAAAGCATGATGTTTCCACCCCCATGCTTCACAGTAGGTATGGTGTTCTTTGGAGGACAAAGAATGCGGAGTTGCATCCAAACACGACGAGTTGAGTTTTTACCAAAAAGTTCTATTTTGGTTTCATCTGACCATATGACATTCTCCCAATCCTCTTCTGGATCATCCAAATGCACTCTAGCAAACTTCAGACAGGCCTGGACATGTACTGGCTTAAGCAGGGGGACACGTCTGGCACTGCAGGATTTGAGTCCCTGGCGGCGTAGTGTGTTACTGATGGTAGGCTTTGTTACTTTGGTCCCAGCTCTCTGCAGGTCATTCACTAGGTCCCCCGTGTGGTTCTGGGATTTTTGCTCACTGTTCTTGTGATCATTTTGACCCCACGGGGTGAGATCTTGCGTGGAGCCCCAGATCGAGGGAGATTATCAGTGGTCTTGTATGTCTTCCATTTCCTAATAATTGCTCCCACAGTTGATTTCTTCAAACCAAGCTGCTTACCTATTGCAGATTCAGTCTTCCCAGCCTGGTGCAGGTCTACAATTTTGTTTCTGGTGTCCTTTGACAGCTCTTCGGTCTTGGCCATAGTGGAGTTTGGAGTGTGACTGTTTGAGGTTGTGGACAGGTGTCTTTTTATACTGATAACAAGTTCAAACAGGTGCCATTAATACAGGTAACGAGTGGAGGACAGAGGAGCCTCTTAAAGAAGAAGTTACAGGTCTGTGAGAGCCAGAAATCTTGCTTGTTTGTAGGTGACCAAATACTTATTTTCCACCATAATTTGCAAATAAATTCATAAAAAATCCTACAATGTGATTTTCTGGAATTTATCTGTCATAGCTGACGTGTACCTATGCTAAATGACTAAAATGTAAATGTAAATGTATGAAAATTACAGGCCTCTCTCATCTTTTTAAGTGGGAGAACTTGCACAATTGGTGGCTGACTAAATACTTTTTTTCCCCCACTGTAGCAGCATTGCAGTTCTTAACACAAACATGTGTGCCTGGCACCTACTACCATACCCCGTTCAAAGGCACTTCAATCTTTTGTCTTGCCCATTCACCCTCTGAATGGCACACATACACAATCCATGTCTCAATTTTTTCAAGGCTTAAAAATAATTATTGAACCTGTCTCTTCCCCTTCATCTACACGGATTGAAGTGGATTTAACAAGTGACATCAATAAGGGATCATAGCTTTCACCTGGATTCACCTGGTCAGTCTGTCGTGGAAAGAGCAGGTGTTCTTAATGTTTTGTACCCTCCGTGTACATGGGAACTGTGGTGAACAGTGGGGCGAAGAGATTCAGAGGTCAAATGAGAGAAGTCTTGCCTCTCTCTCACAGCTCTCACTCAGCTCAGACCCAGATGCATGTCTGCTGTCTGTCCGCTTGTCCGTCCCTCTACCTCTGTCTGTCTGTCTGCACTACACAACAACAACAACAACAACAACAACAACAGGAGGAGGACACTAAAGACCCCAGACTGTTTCCCTACAGGTGGTGCTCTGGAGAAGAAGGGAGGGGAGGAGTTTGTAGATGCCATGCTGGAGTTACGGAAGAAGAACGGCCCCCTGGAGGTGGCTGGAGGTAGGGAGAAACCAAGACCAACCGTTAGTATGGCTGGAGGTGGGGAGAAACCAAGACCAACCGTTAGGATGGCTGGAGGTGGGGAGAAACCAAGACCAACCGTTAGGATGGCTGGAGGTGGGGAGAAACCAAGACCAACCGTTAGGATGGCTGGAGGTGGGGAGAAACCAAGACCAACCGTTAGGATGGCTGGAGGTAGGGAGAAACCAAGACCAACCGTTAGGATGGCTGGAGGTAGGGAGAAACCAAGACCAACCGTTAGGATGGCTGGAGGTAGGGAGTGTCCACTGTCCAGTGATTGGCACAGGTGGAAGTTCCAACTCAAACCATGAACATATTGTAGCTAACAGGCGAGGATGGACCTGCACAGCATGGGGGGTTCTGAATGACTCCTGTTAGGTCACTACATCACAACCTAATTAGATTATGAAGATTTAGGTCTGATTGTAATCAACGTTGCACCAACCTGATGAGCATCTTTTTCGTCAAGACATTTGACTCAATAGCCTATGGTTTAGGTAAGATCTAGCTGTGATCATGACATCCCTGTAAGGTAAGATCTAGCTGTGATCATGACATCCCTGTAATATCTTCAAAACCTCTTTCTTGTCCATAGACTGCTTACAGGGTAAGGAAACCAATGGAATTTTGTCATTTTGGTGAACTATCTCTTTAATCCTGAAACATTTGAAGAGCGACTGATGAAAAAGACAATCATAATTAACACCCCCTCTATACGTCATTCATCATTAACTCTCCCTCTGTACAGTCAGTCAGTCCTCATTATCTCTCCCTCCATACAGTCAGTCAGTCATCATTAACTCTCCCTCTATACAGTCAGTCATCATTAACTCCCCCTCTATACAGTCAGTCAGTCATCATTAACTCCCCCTCTATACAGTCAGTCATCAATTACTCTCCCTCTATACAGTCAGTCATCATTAACTCCCCCTCTATACAGTCAGTCATCAATTACTCTCCCTCTATACAGTCAGTCATCATTAATAATCCCTCTATACAGTCAGTCATCATTAACTCTCCCTCTATACAGTCAGTCATCATTAACTCTCCCTCTATACAGTCAGTCAGTCATCATAAACTCTCCCTCTATACAGTCAGTCAGTCATCATTAAATCTCCCTCTATACAGTCAGTCAATAACTCCCCCTCTATACAGTCAGTCATCATTAACTCCCCCTCTATACAGTCAGTCAGTCAATTACTCTCCCTCTATACAGTCAGTCAGTCAGTCATCATTAACTCCCCCTCTATACAGTCAGTCATTCACTCCCCCTCTATACAGTCAGTCATCATTACTCTCCCTCTATACAGTCAGTCATCATTAACTCTCCCTCTATACAGTCAGTCAGTCATCATAAACTCTCCCTCTATACAGTCAGTCAGTCATCATAAACTCTCCCTCTATACAGTCAGTCATTACTCCCCCTCTATACAGTCAGTCATTACTCCCCTCTATACAGTCAGTCATCATTAACTCCCCCTCTATACAGTCAGTCATCAGTAACTCCCCCTCTATACAGTCAGTCATCATTAACTCCCCCTCTATACAGTCAGTCATCAATTACTCTCCCTCTATACAGTCAGTCAGTCATCATTAACTCCCCCTCTATACAGTCAGTCATCAATTACTCTCCCTCTATACAGTCAGTCATCATTAACTCTCCCTCTATACAGTCAGTCATCATTAATAATCCCTCTATACAGTCAGTCATCATTAATAATCCCTCTATACAGTCAGTCATCATTAACTCTCCCTCTATACAGTCAGTCAGTCATCATTAACTCTCCCTCTATACAGTCAGTCATCAATTACTCTCCCTCTATACAGTCAGTCATCATTAATAATCCCTCTATACAGTCAGTCATCATTAACTCTCCCTCTATACAGTCAGTCAGTCATCATTAACTCCCCCTCTATACAGTCAGTCAGTCATCATTAACTCCCCCTCTATACAGTCAGTCATCATTAACTCTCCCTCTATGCAGTCAGTCAGTCATCATAAACTCCCCCTCTATACAGTGTCAGTCATCATTAACTCCCCCTCTATACAGTCAGTCAGTCATCATTAACTCCCCCTCTATACAGTCAGTCAGTCATCATTAACTCCCCCTCTATACAGTCAGTCATCAATTACTCTCCCTCTATACAGTCAGTCATCATTAATAATCCCTCTATACAGTCAGTCATCATTAACTCCCCCTATATACAGTCAGTCAGTCATCATTAACTCTCCCTCTATACAGTCAGTCAGTCATCATTAACTCCCCCTCTATACAGTCAGTCATCAATTACTCTCCCTCTATACAGTCAGTTATCATTAACTCTCCCTCTATACAGTCAGTCAGTCATCATTAACTCTCCCTCTATACAGTCAGTCAGTCATCATTAACTCTCCCTCTATACAGTCAGTCAGTCATCATTAACTCCCCCTCTATACAGTCAGTCAGTCATCATTAACTCCCCCTCTATACAGTCAGTCAGTCATCATTAACTCTCCCTCTATACAGTCAGTCATCATTAATAATCCCTCTATACAGTCAGTCATCATTAACTCCCCCTCTATACAGTCAGTATCATAGCTCCCTCTACAAATCCCTCTATACAGTCAGTCATCATTAATCTCCCTCTACACAGTCAGTCATCAATTACTCCCTCTATACAGTCAGTCATCTGCCCCTCTATACAGTCAGTCATCAACTACTCTCCTCTATACAGTCAGTCAGTCATCATTAACTCCCCTCTATACGGTCAGTCATCAATTACTCCCTCTATACAGTCAGTCATCGTAGCTCCCCCCTCTATACAGTCATGTAGTCATCATTGTCCCCCTCTCTGCTCAGTCACATCTTGCTCCCCCTCTATACGGTCGGTCATAATTACTCTCCCCTAGTCAGTTGTATTCTCTATAAGTCAGTCATCATTAATCCTCTATAGTCAGTCACATTCTCTCCTCATACAGTCAGTCAGTCATCATAACTCTCCTCTATACAGTCAGTCAGTCATACTCTCCTCTATACAGTCAGTAATTCTCTCCTCTATACAGTCAGTCATCTTAACCCTCTCTATACAGTCAGTCATCATGTAACCTCTATACAGTCAGTACTCTCTATACAGTGTCAACAACTCCTCTCTATACGGTCAGTCATCTTAGCTCTCCCCTCTATGCAGTCAGTCAGCTCCCCCTCGGGTAACTCCCCTCTATACAGTCAGTCAGTCATCATTCTCCCCTCTATACGGTCAGTCAGTCATCATTACTCCCTCTATACAGTCAGTCATCAATTGTACTCCCTCTGTACAGTCAGTCATCATTAATAATCCTCTATACAGTCAGTCATCAGTCTCCCCTATATACAGTCAGTCAGTCATCATTAACTCTCCCTCTATACGTCAGTCAGTCATCATTGCTCCCCCTCTATACAGTCAGTCATCAATTTCTCCTCTATAAGTCAGTCATCATTAACTCTCCTCTATACAGTCAGTCAGTCATCATTAACTCTCCCTCTATACAGTCAGTCAGTCATCATTAACTCTCCTCTATACAGTCAGTCAGTCATCGTGCTCCCCTCTATACAGTCAGTCAGTCATCATCTCCCCTCTATACAGTCAGTCAGTCATCATTAACTCTCCCTCTATACAGTCAGTCATCATTAATAATCCCTCTATACAGTCAGTCATCATTAACTCCCCCTCTATACAGTCAGTCATCATTAACTCCCCCTCTATACAGTCAGTCATCATTAACTCCCCCTCTATACAGTCAGTCATCAATTACTCTCCCTCTATACAGTCAGTCATCATTAACTCCCCCTCTATACAGTCAGTCATCAATTACTCTCCCTCTATACAGTCAGTCAGTCATCATTAACTCCCCCTCTATACAGTCAGTCATCAATTACTCTCCCTCTATACAGTCAGTCAGTCATCATTAACTCCCCCTCTATACAGTCAGTCATCAATTACTCTCCCTCTATACAGTCAGTCAGTCATCATTAACTCCCCCTCTATACAGTCAGTCATCAATTACTCTCCCTCTATACAGTCAGTCATCATTAACTCTCCCTCTATACAGTCAGTCAGTCATCATAAACTCTCCCTCTATACAGTCAGTCAGTCATCATAAACTCTCCCTCTATACAGTCAGTCATTAACTCCCCCTCTATACAGTCAGTCATTAACTCCCCCTCTATACAGTCAGTCATCATTAACTCCCCCTCTATACAGTCAGTCATCATTAACTCCCCCTCTATACAGTCAGTCATCATTAACTCCCCCTCTATACAGTCAGTCATCAATTACTCTCCCTCTATACAGTCAGTCATCATTAACTCCCCCTCTATACAGTCAGTCAGTCATCATTAACTCCTCTATACAGTCAGTCATCAATTACTCTCCCTCTATACAGTCAGTCATCATTAACTCCCCTCTATACAGTCAGTCATCATTAATATCCTCTGTACAGTCAGTCATCATTAACTCTCCCTCTATACAGTCAGTCATCATTAACTCCCCCTCTATACAGTCAGTCAGTCATCATTAGCTCCCCTCTATGCAGTCAGTCATCAATTACTCTCCCTCTATACAGTCAGTCATCATTACTCTCCCTCTATACAGTCAGTCATCATTAATAATCCCTCTATACAGTCAGTCATCATTGCTCTCCTCTATACAGTCAGTCATCATTACTCTCCTCTATACAGTCAGTCAGTCATCATTAACTCTCCCTCTATACAGTCAGTCATCAATTCTCTCCCTCTATACAGTCAGTCATCATTAATAATCCCTCTATACAGTCAGTCATCATTAACTCTCCTCTATACAGTCAGTCAGTCATCAATCTCCTCTATACAGTCAGTCAGTCATCATTAACTCTCCCTCTATACAGTCAGTCAGTCATTACTCTCCCTCTATGCAGTCGTCAGTCATCATAAACTCTCCCTCTGTACAGTCAGTCATCATCTCCCCCTCTGTACAGTCAGTCATCATTCACCCCCCCTCTATACAGTCAGTCATCAATTACTCTCCTCTATACAGTCAGTCAGTCATCATTAACTCCCCCTCTCTACAGTCAGTCATCAATTACTCTCCCTCTATACAGTCAGTCAGTCATCATTAACTCCCCTCTATGCAGTCAGTCAATTACTCTCCTCTATACAGTCAGTCATCAATAACTCTCCTCTATACAGTCAGTCAGTCATCATTAACTCCCCCTCTATACAGTCAGTCATCAATTACTCTCCTCTATACAGTCAGTCATCATTAACTCTCCCTCTATACAGTCAGTCATCATTAATAATCCCTCTATACAGTCAGTAAATCCCTCTATACAGTCAGTCATCATTAACTCTCCCTCTATACAGTCAGTCATCATTAACTCTCCCTCTATACAGTCAGTCAGTCATCATTAACTCTCCCTCTATACAGTCAGTCATCAATTACTCTCCCTCTATACAGTCAGTCATCATTAACTCTCCCTCTATACAGTCAGTCATCATTAATAATCCCTCTATACAGTCAGTCATCATTAACTCTCCCTCTATACAGTCAGTCAGTCATCATTAACTCTCCCTCTATACAGTCAGTCAGTCATCATTATCCCCCCTCTTACAGTCAGTCATTAACTCTCCTCTATGCAGTCAGTCGTCATCATAAACTCTCCCTCTATACAGTCAGTCAGTCATCATTAAATCTCCCTCTATACAGTCAGTCAATAGCTCCCCCTCTATACAGTCAGTCATCATTAACTCCCCCTCTATACAGTGTCGGTCATCTTGCTCCCCCTCTATACAGTCAGTCAGTCATCATACTTCCCTCTATACAGTCAGTCAGTCATCATTAACTCCCCCTCTATACAGTCAGTCATCAATTACTCTCCTCTATACAGTCAGTCATCATAATAATCTCTCTATACAGTCAGTCATCATTACTCCCCTATATACAGTCAGTCAGTCATCATTACTCTCCTCTATACAGTCAGTCAGTCATCATTACTCCCCCTCTATACAGTCAGTCATCAATTACTCTCCCTCTATACAGTCAGTCATCATTAACTCTCCTCTATACAGTCAGTCAGTCATCATTAACTCTCCCTCTATACAGTCAGTCAGTCATCATTAACTCTCCTCTATACAGTCAGTCAGTCATCATTACTCCCCTCTATACAGTCAGTCAGTCATCGTTAACTCCCCCTCTATACAGTCAGTCAGTCATCATTACTCTCCTCTATACAGTCAGTCAGTCATCATTAACTCTCCCTCTATACAGTCAGTCCATCATTAACTCTCCCTCTATACAGTCAGTGCATCATTAACTCTCCTCTCTACAGTCAGTCCATCATTAACTCCCCCTCTATACAGTCAGTCATCATTAATACTCCCTCTATACAGTCAGTCATCATTAACTCCACCTCTATACAGTCAGTCATCATTAACTCCCCCTCTATACCAGTCAGTCATCATTAACTCCCCCTCTATACAGTCAGTCTCAATTACTCTCCCTCTATACAGTCAGTCATCATTAATAATCCCTCTATACAGTCAGTCATCAATTTCTCTCCCTCTATACAGTCAGTCAGTCATCATTAACTCCCCCTCTATACAGTCAGTCATCAATACTCTCCCTCTATACAGTCAGTCATCATTAACTCTCCCTCTATACAGTCAGTCATCATTAATCCCTCTATGCAGTCAGTCATCATTAATAGTCCCTCTATAGTCAGTCATCATTAACTCTCCCTCTATACAGTCAGTCATCATTAACAATCCCTCTATGCAGTCAGTCATCATTAGCTCCCCCTCTATACAGTCAGTCATCATTGACTCCCCTCTATACAGTCAGTCATCGTGCTCCCCCTCTAACAGTCAGTCATCATTACTCTCCCTCTATACAGTCAGTCAGTCATCATTAACTCCCCCTCTATACAGTCAGTCATCAATTACTCTCCTCTATACAGTCAGTCAGTCATCATTAACTCCCCCTCTATACAGTCAGTCATCAATTACTCTCCCTCTATACAGTCAGTCAGTCATCATTAACTCCCCCTCTATACAGTCAGTCATCAATTACTCTCCTCTATACAGTCAGTCAGTCATCATTACTCCCCTCTATACAGTCAGTCATCAATTACTCTCCCTCTATACAGTCAGTCATCATTAACTCTCCCTCTATACAGTCAGTCAGTCATCGTAAACTCTCCCTCTATACAGTCAGTCGGTCATCGTAAACTCTCCCTCTATACGGTCAGTCATTGCTCCCCCTCTATACAGTCAGTCATTGCTCCCCCTCTATACGGTCAGTCATCATTAACTCCCCTCTATCGGTCAGTCATCATTAACTCCCCTCTATACAGTCAGTCATCATTAGCTCCCCCCTCTATACGGTCAGTCATCAATTACTCTCCCTCTATACAGTCAGTCATCATTAGCTCCCCCTCTATACAGTCAGTCAGTCATCGTCTCCCCCTCTATACAGTCAGTCATCAATTACTCTCCCTCTATACAGTCAGTCATCTTGCTCTCCTCTATACGGTCAGTCATCATTATTAATCCCTCTATACGGTCAGTCATCATTGCTCTCCCTCTGTGCGGTCGGTCATCGTTAGCTCTCCCTCTATGCGGTCGGTCAGTCATCATAAGCTCTCCCTCTATACGTCAGTCGTCATCATACTCTCCCTCTATACGGTCAGTCATTAGCTCCCCCTCTATACGGTCAGTCAGTGCTCCCCCTCTGCAAGTCAGTCATCGTGCTCCCCCTCTCTACGGTCAGTCTCGTGCTCCCCTCTATGCGGTCAGTCATCATTAGCTCCCCCTCTATACAGTCAGTCATCATTAACTCCCCCTCTATACAGTCGGTCATCAATTACTCTCCCTCTATACAGTCAGTCATCATTAACTCTCCCTCTATACAGTCAGTCATCATTAATAGTCCCTCTCTATACAGTCAGTCATCATTAATAATCCCCTCTATACGGTCAGTCATCATTAACTCTCCCTCTATACAGTCAGTCAGTCATCATTAGCTCTCCTCTATACAGTCAGTCATCAATTGCTCTCCCTCTATACAGTCAGTCATCATTAATAATCCCTCTATACAGTCAGTCATCATTAACTCTCCCTCTATACAGTCAGTCAGTCATCATTACTCCCCCCTCTATACAGTCAGTCAGTCATCATTAACTCCCCCTCTATACAGTCAGTCATCATTAGCTCTCCCTCTGTGCGGTCAGTCAGTCATCATAAACTCCCCCTCTATACAGTGTCAGTCATCGTTAACTCCCCCTCTATGCAGTCAGTCAGTCATCATTAGCTCCCCCCTCTATACAGTCAGTCAGTCATCATTAGCTCCCCCTCTATGCGGTCAGTCATCAATTACTCTCCCTCTATACGGTCAGTCATCATTAGTAATCCCTCTATACAGTCAGTCATCGTGCTCCCCTATATGCGGTCAGTCAGTCATCATTAGCTCTCCCTCTATACAGTCAGTCGGTCATCATTAGCTCCCCTCTATGCAGTCAGTCATCAATTACTCTCCCTCTATACAGTCAGTTATCATTAGCTCTCCCTCTATACAGTCGGTCGGTCATCATTAACTCTCCCCTCTATACGGTCGGTCAGTCATCATTAGCTCTCCCTCTATGCGGTCAGTCCAGTCATCATTCTCCCCTCTATGCAGTCAGTCGGTCATCGTGCTCCCCCTCTATACAGTCAGTCAGTCATCATTAACTCTCCTCTATACGGTCAGTCATCATTAATAATCCCTCTATACGGTCAGTCATCATTAGCTCCCCTCTGCCACGGTCAGTCATCATTGCTCCCCTCTATACGGTCAGTCATCGTTGCTCCCCCTCTGTACGGTCAGTCATCAATTACTCTCCCTCTATACGGTCAGTCATCATTAACTCCCCCTCTGACAGTCGGTCATCAATTACTCTCCCTCTATACAGTCAGTCAGTCATCGTTGCTCCCCCTCTATACGGTCAGTCATCAATTACTCTCCCTCTATACAGTCAGTCAGTCATCATTAACTCCCCCTCTATACAGTCAGTCATCAATTACTCTCCTCTATACAGTCAGTCAGTCATCATTAACTCCCCCTCTATACAGTCAGTCATCAATTACTCTCCCTCTATACAGTCAGTCATCATTAACTCTCCCTCTATACAGTCAGTCAGTCATCATAAACTCTCCCTCTATACAGTCAGTCAGTCATCATAAACTCTCCCTCTATACAGTCAGTCATTGCTCCCCCTCTATACAGTCGTCATTAACTCCCCCTCTATACGGTCAGTCATCATTAGCTCCCTCTATACAGTCAGTCATCATTAACTCCCCCTCTATACAGTCAGTCATCATTAACTCCCCCTCTATACAGTCAGTCATCAATTACTCTCCCTCTATACAGTCAGTCATCATTAACTCCCCCTCTATACAGTCAGTCAGTCATCATTAACTCCCCCTCTATACAGTCAGTCATCAATTACTCTCCCTCTATACAGTCAGTCATCATTAACTCTCCCTCTATACGGTCAGTCATCATTAATAGTCCCTCTATACAGTCAGTCATCATTAACTCTCCCTCTATACGGTCAGTCATCATTAACTCTCCCCTCTATACAGTCGGTCAGTCATCGTAAGCTCCCCTCTATACAGTCAGTCATCAATTACTCTCCCTCTATACAGTCAGTCATCATTAACTCTCCCTCTCTATACGGTCAGTCATCATTAATAATCCCTCTATACGGTCAGTCATCATTAGCTCTCCCTCTATACAGTCCGTCATCATTAGCTCTCCCTCTATGCAGTCGGTCGGTCATCATTAGCTCTCCCTCTATACAGTCAGTCATCAATTCTCTCCCTCTATGCCAGTCAGTCATCATTAATAATCCCTCTATACGGTCAGTCATCATTAGCTCTCCCTCTATACAGTCAGTCAGTCATCATTAACTCCCCCTCTATACGGTCAGTCAGTCATCATTAACTCTCCCTCTATACGGTCAGTCATCGTTAGCTCTCCCTCTATGCAGTCAGTCAGTCATCATAAAGCTCTCCCTCTATACGGTCAGTCATCATTAGCTCCCCCTCTATACAGTCAGTCATCATTAACTCCCCCTCTATACAGTCGGTCATCAATTGCTCTCCCTCTGTACAGTCAGTCAGTCATCGTGCTCCCCCTCTATACAGTCAGTCATCAATTACTCTCCTCTATACAGTCAGTCAGTCATCATTAACTCCCCCCTCTATACAGTCAGTCATCAATTACTCTCCCTCTATACAGTCAGTCATCAATTACTCTCCCTCTATACAGTCAGTCAGTCATCATTAACTCCCCCTCTATGCAGTCAGTCATCAATTACTCTCCCTCTATACAGTCAGTCATCATTAACTCTCCTCTATACAGTCAGTCAATAACTAATCCCTCTATACAGTCAGTCATCATTAATAATCCCTCTATACAGTCAGTCATCATTAACTCTCCCTCTATACAGTCAGTCATCATTAACTCTCCCTCTATACAGTCAGTCAGTCATCATAAACTCTCCCTCTATACAGTCAGTCATCAATTACTCTCCCTCTATACAGTCAGTCATCATTAACTCTCCCTCTATACAGTCAGTCATCATTAATAATCCCTCTATACAGTCAGTCATCATTAACTCTCCCTCTATACAGTCAGTCAGTCATCATTAACTCCCCCTCTATACAGTCAGTCAGTCATCATTAACTCCCCCTCTATACAGTCAGTCATCATTAACTCTCCCTCTATGCAGTCAGTCAGTCATCATAAACTCTCCCTCTATACAGTCAGTCAGTCATCATTAAATCTCCCTCTATACAGTCAGTCAATAACTCCCCCTCTATACAGTCAGTCATCATTAACTCCCCCTCTATACAGTGTCAGTCATCATTAACTCCCCCTCTATACAGTCAGTCAGTCATCATTAACTCCCCCTCTATACAGTCAGTCAGTCATCATTAACTCCCCCTCTATACAGTCAGTCATCAATTACTCTCCCTCTATACAGTCAGTCATCATTAATAATCCCTCTATACAGTCAGTCATCATTAACTCCCCCTATATACAGTCAGTCAGTCATCATTAACTCTCCCTCTATACAGTCAGTCAGTCATCATTAACTCCCCCTCTATACAGTCAGTCATCAATTACTCTCCTCTATACAGTCAGTCATCGATCTCCTCTATACAGTCAGTCAGTCATCATTAACTCTCCCTCTATCCAGTCAGTCAGTCATCATTAACTCTCCCTCTATACAGTCAGTCAGTCATCATTAACTCCCCCTCTATACAGTCAGTCAGTCATCATTAACTCCCCCTCTATACAGTCAGTCAGTCATCATTAACTCTCCCTCTATACAGTCAGTCAGTCATCATTAACTCTCCCTCTATACAGTCAGTCAGGCATCATTAACTCTCCCTCTATACAGTCAGTCAGGCATCATTAACTCTCCCTCACTACAGTCAGTCAGGCATCATTAACTCCCCCTCTATACAGTCAGTCATCATTAATAATCCCTCTATACAGTCAGTCATCATTAACTCCCCCTCTATACAGTCAGTCATCATTAACTCCCCCTCTATACAGTCAGTCATCATTAACTCCCCCTCTATACAGTCAGTCATCAATTACTCTCCCTCTATACAGTCAGTCATCATTAATAATCCCTCTATACAGTCAGTCATCAATTTCTCTCCCTCTATACAGTCAGTCAGTCATCATTAACTCCCCCTCTATACAGTCAGTCATCAATTACTCTCCCTCTATACAGTCAGTCATCATTAACTCTCCCTCTATACAGTCAGTCATCATTAATAATCCCTCTATACAGTCAGTCATCATTAATAATCCCTCTATACAGTCAGTCATCATTAACTCTCCCTCTATACAGTCAGTCATCATTAACTCTCCCTCTATACAGTCAGTCAGTCATCATAAACTCTCCCTCTATACAGTCAGTCATCAATTACTCTCCCTCTATACAGTCAGTCATCATTAACTCTCCCTCTATACAGTCAGTCATCATTAATAATCCCTCTATACAGTCAGTCATCATTAACTCTCCCTCTATACAGTCAGTCCAGTCATCATTAACTCCCTCTATACAGTCAGTCAGTCATCATTAACTCCCCCTCTATACAGTCAGTCATCATTAACTCTCCCTCTATGCAGTCAGTCAGTCATCATAAACTCTCCCTCTATACAGTCAGTCAGTCATCATTAAATCTCCCTCTATACAGTCAGTCAATAACTCCTCCTCTATACAGTCAGTCATCATCTCCCCCTCTATACAGTGTCAGTCATCATTAACTCCCCCCTCTATACAGTCAGTCAGTCATCATTAACTCCCCCTCTATACAGTCAGTCAGTCATCATTAACTCCCCCTCTATACAGTCAGTCATCAATTACTCCCTCTATACGGTCAGTCATCATTAATAATCCCTCTATACAGTCGTCATCATTAACTCCCCTATATACAGTCAGTCAGTCATCATTAACTCTCCTCTATACAGTCAGTCAGTCATCATTAACTCCCCCTCTATACAGTCAGTCATCAATTACTCTCCCTCTATACAGTCAGTCATCATTAACTCTCCCTCTATACAGTCAGTCAGTCATCATTAACTCTCCCTCTATACAGTCAGTCAGTCGTCATTAACTCTCCCTCTATACAGTCAGTCAGTCATCATTAACTCCCCCTCTATACAGTCAGTCAGTCATCATTAACTCTCCCTCTATACAGTCAGTCATCATTAACTCTCCCTCTATACAGTCAGTCAGGCATCATTAACTCTCCCTCTATACAGTCAGTCAGGCATCATTAACTCTCCCTCTACAGTCAGGCAGGCATCATTAACTCCCCCTCTATACAGTCAGTCATCAATAACCCCTCTATACAGTCAGTCATCATTAACTCCCCTCTATACAGTCAGTCATCATTACTCCCCTCTATACGGTCAGTCATCATTAACTCCCCCTCTATACAGTCAGTCATCAATTACTCTCCTCTATACAGTCAGTCATCATTACTCCCCCTCTATACAGTCAGTCATCAATTACTCTCTCCCTCTATACAGTCAGTCAGTCATCATTAACTCCCCCTTTATACAGTCAGTCATCAATTACTCTCCCTCTATACAGTCAGTCATCATTAACTCTCCCTCTATACAGTCAGTCATCATTAAATCCTCTATACAGTCAGTCATCATTAACTCTCCCTCTATACAGTCAGTCAGTCATCATTAACTCTCCCTCTATACAGTCAGTCATCAATTACTCTCCCTCTATACAGTCAGTCATCATTAACTCTCCCTCTATACAGTCAGTCATCATTAATAATCCCTCTATACAGTCAGTCATCATTAACTCTCCCTCTATACAGTCAGTCAGTCATCATTAACTCTCCCTCTATACAGTCAGTCAGTCATCATTAACTCCCCCTCTATACAGTCAGTCAGTCATCATTAACTCCCCCTCTATGCAGTCAGTCAGTCATCATAAACTCTCCCTCTATACAGTCAGTCAGTCATCATTAAATCTCCCTCTATACAGTCAGTCAATAACTCCCCCTCTATACAGTCAGTCATCATAATACATCCCTCTATACAGTCAGTCATCAATTTCTCTCCTCTATACAGTCAGTCAGTCATCGTGCTCCCCTCTATACAGTCAGTCATCAATTACTCTCCCTCTATACAGTCAGTCATCATTAACTCTCCCTCTATACAGTCAGTCATCATTAATCCCTCTATACAGTCAGTCATCATTAATAATCCCTCTATACAGTCAGTCATCATTAACTCTCCTCTATACAGTCAGTCATCATTAACTCTCCTCTATACAGTCAGTCAGTCATCATAAACTCTCCCTCTATACAGTCAGTCATCAATTACTCTCCTCTATACAGTCAGTCATCATTAACTCTCCCTCTATACAGTCAGTCATCATTAATAATCCCTCTATACAGTCAGTCATCATTAACTCTCCCTCTATACAGTCGGTCAGTCATCATTTCCCTCTATACAGTCAGTCAGTCATCATTAACTCCCCCTCTATACAGTCAGTCATATTACTCTCCCTCTATGCAGTCAGTCAGTCATCATAAACTCTCCCTCTATACAGTCAGTCAGTCATCATTAAATCTCCCTCTATACAGTCAATCAATAACTCCTCCTCTATACAGTCAGTCATCATTACTCCCACTCTATACAGTGTCAGTCATCATTAACTCCCCCTCTATACAGTCAGTCAGTCATCATTAACTCCCCCTCTATACAGTCAGTCAGTCATCATTAACTCCCCCTCTATACAGTCAGTCATCAATTACTCTCCCTCTATACAGTCAGTCATCATTAATAATCCCTCTATACAGTCAGTCATCATTAACTCCCCCTATATACAGTCAGTCAGTCATCATTAACTCTCCCTCTATACAGTCAGTCAGTCATCATTAACTCCCCCTCTATACAGTCAGTCATCAATTACTCTCCCTCTATACAGTCAGTCATCATTAACTCTCCCTCTATACAGTCAGTCAGTCATCATTAACTCTCCCTCTATACAGTCAGTCAGTCGTCATTAACTCTCTCTATACAGTCAGTCAGTCATCATTAACTCCCCCTCTATACAGTCAGTCAGTCATCATTAACTCCCCCTCTATACAGTCAGTCAGTCATCATTAACTCTCCCTCTATACAGTCAGTCATCATTAACTCTCCCTCTATACAGTCAGTCAGGCATCATTAACTCTCCCTCTATACAGTCAGTCAGGCATCATTAACTCTCCCTCTATACAGTCAGTCAGGCATCATTAACTCCCCCTCTATACAGTCAGTCATCATTAATAATCCCTCTATACAGTCAGTCATCATTAACTCCCCCTCTATACAGTCAGTCATCATTAACTCCCCCTCTATACAGTCAGTCATCATTCTCCCCCTCTATACAGTCAGTCATCAATTACTCTCCCTCTATACAGTCAGTCATCATTAATAATCCCTCTATACAGTCAGTCATCATTAACTCCCTATATACAGTCAGTCAGTCATCGTTAACTCTCCTCTATACAGTCAGTCAGTCATCATTAACTCCCCCTCTATACAGTCCAGTCATCAATTACTCTCCCTCTATACAGTCAGTTATCATTAACTCTCCTCTATACAGTCAGTCAGTCATCATTAACTCTCCTCTCTATACAGTCGTCAGTCATCATTAACTCTCCCTCTATACAGTCAGTCAAGTCATCATTAACTCCCCCTCTATACAGTCAGTCAGTCATCATTAACTCCCCCTCTATACAGTCAGTCAGTCATCATTAACTCTCCCTCTATACAGTCAGTCATCATTAATAATCCCTCTATACAGTCAGTCATCATTAACTCCCCCTCTATACAGTCAGTCATCATTAACTCCCCCTCTATACAGTCAGTCATCATTAACTCCCCCTCTATACAGTCAGTCATCAATTACTCTCCCTCTATACAGTCAGTCATCATTAACTCCCCCTCTATACAGTCAGTCATCAATTACTCTCCCTCTATACAGTCAGTCAGTCATCATTAACTCCCCCTCTATACAGTCAGTCATCAATTACTCTCCCTCTATACAGTCAGTCAGTCATCATTAACTCCCCCTCTATACAGTCAGTCATCAATTATCTCCCTCTATACAGTCAGTCAGTCATCATTAACTCCCCTCTATACAGTCAGTCATCATTACTCTCCTCTATACAGTCAGTCATCATTAACTCTCCCTCTATACAGTCAGTCAGTCATCATAAACTCTCCTCTATACAGTCAGTCAGTCATCATAAACTCTCCCTCTATACAGTCAGTCTTGCTCCCCCCTCTATACAGTCAGTCATTAACTCCCCCTCTATACAGTCAGTCATCATTAACTCCCCTCTATACAGTCAGTCATCATTAACTCCTCCCTCTATACAGTCAGTCATCATTAACTCCCCTCTATACAGTCAGTCATCAATTACTCTCCCTCTATACAGTCAGTCATCATTAACTCCCCCTCTATACAGTCAGTCAGTCATCATTAACTCCCCCTCTATACAGTCAGTCATCAATTACTCTCCCTCTATACAGTCAGTCATCATTACTCTCCTCTATACGGTCAGTCATCATTAATAATCCCTCTATACAGTCAGTCATCGTAACTCTCCCTCTATACAGTCAGTCATCATTCTCCCCTCTATACAGTCAGTCGGTCATCATTAACTCCCCCTCTATACAGTCAGTCATCAATTACTCTCCCTCTATACAGTCAGTCATCATTAACTCTCCCTCTATACAGTCAGTCATCATTAATAATCCCTCTATACAGTCAGTCATCATTAACTCTCCCTCTATACAGTCAGTCATCATTAACTCTCCCTCTATACAGTCAGTCAGTCATCATTAACTCTCCCTCTATACAGTCAGTCATCAATTACTCTCCCTCTATACAGTCAGTCATCATTAATAATCCCTCTATACAGTCAGTCATCATTAACTCTCCCTCTATACAGTCAGTCAGTCATCATTAACTCCCCCTCTATACAGTCAGTCAGTCATCATTAACTCTCCCTCTATACAGTCAGTCATCATTAACTCTCCCTCTATGCAGTCAGTCAGTCATCATAAACTCTCCCTCTATACAGTCAGTCATCATTAACTCCCCCTCTATACAGTCAGTCATCATTAACTCCCCCTCTATACAGTCAGTCATCAATTACTCTCCCTCTATACAGTCAGTCAGTCATCATTAACTCCCCCTCTATACAGTCAGTCATCAATTACTCTCCCTCTATACAGTCAGTCAGTCATCATTAACTCCCCCTCTATACAGTCAGTCATCAATTACTCTCCCTCTATACAGTCAGTCATCAATTACTCTCCCTCTATACAGTCAGTCAGTCATCATTAACTCCCCCTCTATACAGTCAGTCATCAATTACTCTCCCTCTATACAGTCAGTCATCATTAACTCTCCCTCTATACAGTCAGTCATCATTAATAATCCCTCTATACAGTCAGTCATCATTAATAATCCCTCTATACAGTCAGTCATCATTAACTCTCCCTCTATACAGTCAGTCATCATTAACTCTCCCTCTATACAGTCAGTCAGTCATCATTAACTCTCCCTCTATACAGTCAGTCATCAATTACTCTCCCTCTATACAGTCAGTCATCATTAACTCTCCTCTATACAGTCAGTCATCATTAATAATCCTCTATACAGTCAGTCATCATTAACTCTCCCTCTATACAGTCAGTCAGTCATCATTAACTCCCCCTCTATACAGTCAGTCAGTCATCATTAACTCCTCTATACAGTCAGTCATCATTAACTCTCCCTCTATGCAGTCAGTCAGTCATCATAAACTCTCCCTCTATACAGTCAGTCAGTCATCATTAAATCTCCCTCTATACAGTCAGTCAATAACTCCCCCTCTATACAGTCAGTCATCATTAACTCCCCCTCTATACAGTGTCAGTCATCATTAACTCCCCCTCTATACAGTCAGTCAGTCATCATTAACTCCCCCTCTATACAGTCAGTCAGTCATCATTAACTCCCCCTCTATACAGTCAGTCATCAATTACTCTCCCTCTATACAGTCAGTCATCATTAATAATCCCTCTATACAGTCAGTCATCATTAACTCCCCCTATATACAGTCAGTCAGTCATCATTAACTCTCCCTCTATACAGTCAGTCAGTCATCATTAACTCCCCCTCTATACAGTCAGTCATCAATTACTCTCCCTCTATACAGTCAGTCATCATTAACTCTCCCTCTATACAGTCAGTCAGTCATCATTAACTCTCCCTCTATCCAGTCAGTCAGTCATCATTAACTCTCCCTCTATACAGTCAGTCAGTCATCATTAACTCCCCCTCTATACAGTCAGTCAGTTCATTAACTCCTCTATACAGTCAGTCAGTCATCATTAACTCTCCTCTATACAGTCAGTCAGTCATCATAACTCTCCCTCTATACAGTCAGTCGGGCATCATTAACTCTCCCTCTATACAGTCAGTCAGGCATCATTAACTCTCCCTCACTACAGTCAGTCAGGCATCATTAACTCCCCCTCTATACAGTCAGTCATCATTAATAATCCCTCTATACAGTCAGTCATCATTAACTCCCCCTCTATACAGTCAGTCATCATTAACTCCCCCTCTATACAGTCAGTCATCATTAACTCCCCCTCTATACAGTCAGTCATCAATTACTCTCCTCTATACAGTCAGTCATCATTAATAATCCCTCTATACCAGTCAGTCATCAATTTCTCTCCCTCTATACAGTCAGTCAGTCATCATTAACTCCCTCTATACAGTCAGTCATCAATTACTCTCCCTCTATACAGTCAGTCATCATTAACTCTCCCTCTATACAGTCAGTCATCATTAATAATCCCTCTATACAGTCAGTCATCATTAATAATCCCTCTATACAGTCAGTCATCATTAACTCTCCCTCTATACAGTCAGTCATCATTAACTCTCCCTCTATGCAGTCAGTCAGTCATCATAAACTCTCCCTCTATACAGTCAGTCATCAATTACTCTCCCTCTATACAGTCAGTCATATAACTCTCCTCTATACAGTCAGTCATCATTAAAATCCCTCTATACAGTGTCAGTCATCATTAACTCTCCCTCTATACAGTCCGTCAGTCATCATTACTCCCCCTCTATACAGTCAGTCAGTCATCATTAACTCCCCTCTATACAGTCAGTCATCATTAACTCTCCCTCTATGCAGTCAATCAGTCATCATAAGCTCTCCCTCTATACAGTCAGTCAGTCATCATTAAATCTCCCTCTATACAGTCAGTCAATAACTCCTCCTCTATACAGTCAGTCATCATTAACTCCTCTATACAGTGTCAGTCATCATACTCCCTCTATACAGTCAGTCAGTCATCATTAACTCCCCCTCTATACAGTCAGTCAGTCATCATTGCTCCCCCTCTATACGGTCAGTCATCAGTTACTCTCCCTCTATACGGTCGTCATCATTAATAATCCCTCTATACAGTCATCATCATTAACTCCCCCTATATACAGTCAGTCAGTCATCATTAGCTCTCCTCTATACAGTCGTCAGTCATCATTAACTCCCCCTCTATGCGAGTCAGTCATCAATTACTCTCCCTCTATACAGTCAGTCATCATTGACTCTCCCTCTATACAGTCAGTCAGTCATCATTAACTCTCCCTCTATACAGTCAGTCAGTCGTCATTAACTCTCCCTCTATACAGTCAGTCAGTCATCATTACTCCCCCTCTATACAGTCAGTCGTCATCATTACTCCCCCTCTATACAGTCAGTCAGTCATCATTAACTCTCCCTCTATACAGTCAGTCATCATTAACTCTCCCTCTATACAGTCAGTCAGTCATCATTACTCTCCCTCTATACAGTCAGTCCATCATTAATCTCCTCTATACAGTCAGTCAGGCATCATTAACTCCCCCTCTATACGTCAGTCATCATTATATCCTCTATACAGTCAGTCATCATTAACTCCCCCCTCTATACAGTCAGTCATCTTAACTCCCCCTCTATACAGTCAGTCATCATTAACTCCCCTCTATACAGTCAGTCATCAATTACTCTCCCTCTATACAGTCAGTATCATTAACTCCCCTCTATACAGTCAGTCATCAATTACTCTCCTCTATACAGTCAGTCAGTCATCATTAACTCCCCCTTTATACAGTCAGTCATCAATTACTCTCCCTCTATACAGTCAGTCATCATTAACTCTCCCTCTATACAGTCAGTCATCATTAATAATCCCTCTATACAGTCAGTCATCATTAACTCTCCCTCTATACAGTCAGTCAGTCATCATTAACTCTCCCTCTATACAGTCAGTCATCAATTACTCTCCCTCTATACAGTCAGTCTCATACTCTCCCTCTATACAGTCAGTCATAATAATCCCTCTATACAGTCAGTCATCATTAACTCTCCCTCTATACAGTCAGTCGGTCATCATTAACTCTCCTCTATACAGTCGTCAGTCATCATTGCTCCCCCTCTATACAGTCAGTCAGTCATCATTACTCCCCTCTATGCAGTCAGTCGTCATCATAAACTCTCCCTCTATACAGTCAGTCAGTCATCATTAAATCTCCTCTATACAGTCAGTCACAATTACTCTCCCTCTATACAGTCAGTCGTCATTAATAATCCCTCTATACAGTCAGTCATCAATTTCTCTCCCTCTATACAGTCAGTCAGTCATCATTACTCCCCCTCTATACAGTCAGTCATCAATACTCTCCCTCTATACAGTCGTCATCATTAACTCTCCCTCTATACAGTCAGTCATCATTAATAATCCCTCATACAGTCAGTCATCATTAATAATCCCTCTATACAGTCAGTCATCATATCTCCCTCTATACAGTCAGTCATCATTAACTCTCCCTCTATACAGTCAGTCAGTCATCATAAACTCTCCCTCTATACAGTCAGTCATCAATTACTCTCCCTCTATACAGTCAGTCATCATTACTCTCCCTCTATACAGTCAGTCATCATTAATAGTCCTCTGTACGGTCAGTCATCATTAACTCTCCCTCTATACAGTCAGTCGGTCATCATTAGCTCCCCCCTATACGGTCAGTCAGTCATCGTTAGCTCCCCCTCTATTACAGTCAGTCATCATTAACTCTCCCTCTATGCAGTCAGTCAGTCATCATAAACTCTCCTCTATACAGTCAGTCAGTCATCATTCAAATCTCCCTCTATACAGTCAGTCAATAGCTCCTCCTCTACACAGTCAGTCATCGTTAGCTCCCCCTCTATGCAGTGTCAGTCATCATTAGCTCCCCCCTCTATACGGTCAGTCAGTCATCATTAACTCCCCCTCTATACAGTCAGTCAGTCATCATTAACTCCCCCTCTCTACAGTCAGTCATCAATTACTCTCCCTCTTACAGTCAGTCATCATTATAATCCCTCTATACGGTCAGTCATCGTCTCCCCTATATGCAGTCAGTCAGTCATCATTAGCTCTCCTCTATACAGTCAGTCAGTCATCGTTAACTCCCCCTCTATACAGTCAGTCATCAATTACTCTCCCTCTATACAGTCAGTCATCATTAGCTCTCCCTCTATGCAGTCGGTCAGTCATCATTAACTCTCCCTCTATACAGTCAGTCAGTCGTCATTAACTCTCCCTCTATACAGTCAGTCGTCGTCATTAATCCCCCTCTATACAGTCAGTCAGTCATCATTACCCTCTATACAGTCAGTCAGTCATCATTAACTCTCCCTCTATACAGTCAGTCATCATTAACTCTCCCTCTATACAGTCAGTCAGGCATCATTAACTCTCCCTCTATACAGTCAGTCAGGACATCATTCTCCCTCTCTACAGTCAGTCAGGCATCGTAGCTCCCCCTCTATACAGTCAGTCATCATTAATAATCCCTCTATACAGTCAGTCATCATTAACTCCCCCTCTATACAGTCAGTCATCATTAATCCCCCTCTATACAGTCAGTCATCATTGCTCCCCTCTATACAGTCAGTCATCAAGTACTCTCCCTCTATACAGTCAGTCATCATTAACTCCCCCTCTATACAGTCAGTCATCAATTACTCTCCCTCTATACAGTCAGTCAGTCATCGTTAACTCCCCCTCTATACGGTCAGTCATCAATTACTCTCCCTCTATACAGTCAGTCATCATTAACTCTCCCTCTATACGGTCAGTCATCATTAATAATCCTCTATACAGTCAGTCATCATTAACTCTCCCTCTATACAGTCAGTCAGTCATCATTAACTCTCCCTCTATACAGTCAGTCATCAATTACTCTCCTCTATACAGTCAGTCATCATTTACTCTCCCTCTATACAGTCAGTCATCATAAATAATCCTCTCTATACAGTCAGTCATCATTAACTCTCCCTCTATACAGTCGTCAGTCATCATTCTCTCCCTCTATACAGTCGTCGTCATCGTGCTCCCCCTCTATACAGTCAGTCGTCTCATTAACTCCCCCTCTATGCAGTCAGTCAGTCATCATAAACTCTCCCTCTATACAGTCAGTCAGTCATCATTAAATCTCCCTCTATACAGTCAGTCAATAACTCCCCCTCTATACAGTCAGTCATCATTAACTCCCCCTCTATACAGTGTCAGTCATCATTCTCCCTCTCTATACAGTCGGTCAGTCATCATGAACTCCCCCTCTATACAGTCGTCAGTCATCATTACTCCTCTATACAGTCAGTCATCATTAACTCCCCCTCTATACAGTCAGTCATCAATTACTCTCCCCTCTATACAGTCAGTCATCATTAACATCCCCTCTATACAGTGTCAGTCATTAACTCCCCTATATACAGTCAGTCATCATTAACTCTCCCTCTATACAGTCAGTCAGTCATCATTAACTCCCCCTCTATACAGTCAGTCATCAATTACTCTCCTCTATACAGTCAGTCATCATTAATAATCCTCTATACAGTCAGTCATCGTACTCCCCCTATATACAGTCAGTCAGTCATCATTACACTCTCCTCTATACAGTCAGTCAGTCATCATTAACTCTCCCTCTATACAGTCAGTCAGTCATCATTAACTCTCCCTCTATACAGTCAGTCAGTCAGTTTGTTAACTCCCCTCTATACAGTCAGTCAGGCATCATTAACTCTCCCTCTATACAGTCAGTCAGTGCATCATTAACTCTCCCTCTATACAGTCAGTCAGTCATCATTAACTCTCCCCTCTATACAGTCAGTCAGTCATCATTAACTCTCCTCTATACAGTCAGTCAGTGCATCATTAACTCTCCCTCTATACAGTCAGTCAGGCATCATTAACTCTCCCTCACTACAGTCGTCAGGCATCATTAACTCCCCTCTATACAGTCAGTCATCATTAATAATCCCTCTATACAGTCAGTCATCATTAACTCCCCCTCTATACAGTCAGTCATCATTAACTCCCCCTCTATACAGTCAGTCAGTCATCATTAACTCCCCCTCTATACAGTCAGTCATCATTAACTCCCCATCTATACAGTCAGTCATCATGAACTCCCCCTCTATACAGTCAGTCATCATTAACTCCCCCTCTATACAGTCAGTCATCATTAACTCCCTCTCTATACAGTCAGTCAGTCATCATTAACTCCCCCTCTATACAGTCTGTCAGTCATCATTAACTCTCCCTCTATACAGTCTGTCAGTCATCATTAACTCTCCCTCTATACAGTCTGTCAGTCATCATTAACTCCCCCTCTATACAGTCAGTCATCAATGACTCTCCCTCTATACAGTCAGTCATCATTAATAATCCCTCTATACAGTGTCATCATTAACTCCCCCTCTATACAGTCAGTCATCATTGCTCCCCTCTATACAGTCAGTCATCATAACTCTCCCTCTATACAGTCAGTCATCAATTACTCTCCCTCTATACAGTCTGTCAGTCATCATTAACTCCCCCTCTATACAGTCAGTCATCAATGACTCTCCCTCTATACAGTCAGTCATCATTAATAATCCCTTTATACAGTCAGTCATCATTAACTCCCCCTCTATACAGTCAGTCAGTCATCATGAACTCTCCCTCTATACATTCAGTCAGTTATCATAAACTCTCCCTCTATACAGCCAGTCAGTCATCATTAACTCTCCCTCTATACAGTCAGTCAATAACTCTCCCTCTATACAGTCAGTCAGTCAGTCATCATTAATAATCCATCTATACAGTCAGTCATCATTAACTCCCCCTCTATACAGTCAGTCATCATTAACTCTCCCTCTATACAGTCAGTCATCATTAACTCTCCTGCTATACAGTCAGTCAGTCATCATGAACTCTCCCTCTATACAGTCAGTCAGTCATCATTAACTCTCCCTCTATACAGTCAGTCAATAACTATCCCTCTATACAGTCAGTCATCATTAACTCCCCCTCTATACAGTCAGTCAGTCAGTCATCATTAACTCTCCCTCTAAAGTCAGTCTTCATTAACTCCCCCTCTATACAGTCAGTCTTATAAGCGGCATCACATCCTCTAAAGTCAGTCTATACAGTAGCCTCCTCTATACAGTCAGTCATCATTAACTCTCCCTCTATACAGTCAGTCAGGCATCATTAACTTTCCCTCTATACATTCAGGCAGGCATCATTAACTCTCCCTCTCTACAGTCAGGCAGGCATCATTAACTCTCCCTCTCTACAGTCAGTCAGGCATCATTAACTCCACTTCTCTACAGTCAGTCATCATTAATAATCCCTCTATACCGTCAGTCATCATTAACTCCCCTCTATACAGTCAGTCATCATGAACTCTCCTTCTATACAGTCAGTCAGTCATCATTAACTCTCCCTCTATACAGTCACAGTCATCATTAACTCTCCCTCTATACAGTCAGTCATCATTAACTCTCCCTCTATACAGTCAGTCATCATTAACTCCCCCTCTATACAGTCAGTCATCATTAATAATCCCTCTATACAGTCAGTCATCATTAACTCCCCCTCTATACAGTCAGTCAGTCATCATTAACTCTCCCCTCTATACAGTCAGTCATCATCTCTCCCTCTATACAGTCAGTCATCATTCTCTCCCTCTATACAGTCAGTCATATACTCTCCTCTATACAGTCAGTCATCATTAACTCCCCCTCTATACAGTCAGTCATCATTAACTCCCCCTCTATACAGTCAGTCAGTCATCTAACTCCCTCTATACAGTCTGTCAGTCATCATTAACTCTCCCTCTATACAGTCTGTCAATCATCATTAACTCTCCCTCTATACAGTCTGTGGTCATCATTACTCTCTCTATAAGTCTGTCAGTCATCATTAACCCCCTCTATGCAGTCAGTCATATGACTCTCCCTCTATACAGTCAGTCATCATTAATAATCCCTCTATACAGTGTCATCATTAACTCCCCCTCTATACAGTCAGTCATCATTAACTCCCCCTCTATACAGTCAGTCATCATTAACTCCCCCTCTATACAGTCAGTCATCAATTACTCTCCCTCTATACAGTCAGTCAGTCATCATTAACTCCCCCTCTATACAGTCAGTCAGGCATCATTAACTCCACTTCTCTACAGTCAGTCATCATTAATAATCCCTCTATACAGTCAGTCATCATTAACTCTCCCTCTATACAGTCAGTCATCATGAACTCTCCTTCTATACAGTCAGTCAGTCATCATTAACTCTCCCTCTATACAGTCACAGTCATCATTAACTCTCCCTCTATACAGTCACAGTCATCATTAACTCTCCCTCTATACAGTCACAGTCATCATTAACTCTCCCTCTATACAGTCAGTCATCATTAACTCTCCCTCTATACAGTCAGTCATCATTAACTCTCCCTCTATACAGTCAGTCATCATTAACTCTCCCTCTATACAGTCAGTCATCATTAACTCTCCCTCTATACAGTCAGTCAGTCATCATTAACTCTCCCTCTATACAGTCACAGTCATCATTAACTCTCCCTCTATACAGTCAGTCAGTCATCATTACCTCTCCCGCTATACAGTCATTCAGTCAGTCATCATTAACTCCCCCTCTATACAGTCAGTCATCATTAACTCCCCCTCTATACAGTCTCTCATTCTCTCCCCTCTATACAGTCAGTTCATTAATCTCCCTCTATACTTATAGTCAGTCATCATCAACTCTCCCTCTATACAGTCAATCATCATCAACTCTCCCTCTATACAGTCGTCATCCAACTCCCCCTCTATACAGTGTCAGTCAGTCATTAACTCCCTCTATAAGTCAGTCATCATAACTCCCTCTATACAGTCAATCATATCAACTCTCCTCTATACAGTCAGTCAGTCATAATTAACTCTCCTCTATAAGTCAGTCTAATTTTTAATGATCAGTCATCATCTCCCCCTCTATGCTATAGTCAGTCATCATCAATCCTCTATCAGTCAATCATCATTAACTCTCCCTCTATACAGTCGTCAGTCTCATTAACTCCCCTCTATACAGTCAGTCAGTCGTTAGCTCCCCCTCTATACAGTCAGTCATTTAACTCCCCTTATATTTACAGTCAGTCGTCATTACTCCCCCTCTATACAGTCAGTCGTCATTAACTCCCCTCTATACAGTCAGTCATCATTAACTCTCCCTCTATACAGTCAGTCAGTCATCATTAACTCTCCCTCTATACAGTCATCAGTTATCATTAACTCTCTCTATACAGTCACAGTCTCATTAACTCTCCTCTATACAGTCAGTCAGTCATCATTACCTCTCCCGCTATACAGTCATTCAGTCAGTCATCATTAACTCCCCCTCTATACAGTCAGTCATCATTAACTCCCCCTCTATACAGTCAGTCATCATTAACTCCCCCTCTATACTTATAGTCAGTCATCATCAACTCCCCTCCTGGTCGGTCGGTCGTCATCAGCTTCCCCCTCTATACAGTCAGTCATCATCAACTCCCCCTCTATACAGTGTCAGTCGTCATTAACTCCCCCTCTATACAGTCAGTCATAATTAATTCCCCTTATTTACAGCCAGTCAGTCATCATCAACTCCCCCTCTATACAGCCAGTCAGTCATCATCAACTCCCCCTCTATACAGTCAGTCATCATTTACTCCCCCTCTATACAGTCAGTCATCATTAACTCTCCCTCTATACAGTCAGTCAGCATTAACTCTCCCTCTATATAGTCAGTCATCAATTACTCTCCCTCTATACAGTCAGTCAGTCATCATTAACTCCCCCTCTATACAGTCAGTCATCATTAACTCCCCCTCTATACAGTCAGTCTCATTAACTCTCCTCTATGACAGTCAGTCAGCATTAACTCTCCCTCTATATAGTCAGTCATCAATTACTCTCCTCTATACAGTCAGTCAGTCATCATTAACTCTCCCTCTATAAGTCAGTCATCATTCTCATACAGTCAGCAGCAAACTCCTCTATACAGTCAGTCAGTCATCATTAACTCCCCCTCTATACAGTCAGTCAGTCATCATTAACTCCCCCTCTATACAGTGTCATCATTAACTCTCCCTCTATACAGTGTCAGTCATCATTAACTCTCCCTCTATACAGTCAGTCATCATTAACTCTCCCTCTATACAGTCAGTCATCATTAACTCTCCCTCTATACAGTCAGCCAGTCATCATTAACTCTCCCTCTATACAGTCAGTCAGTAAATGCGCTCAGTAAATCATGTTCAAGTCACACCATATCTGGCTCTCCGCCTCCATCTGGAGATCAACTTTTTTGGTTAACTTTGTCTTAAGCCAGTCCAGGCCAGTCACACGCTCACAGAGGCCTAATGAAGTCCAAATGGAGGGTATTTCACTTCACAGCATCAGGGCCTTCAGATGAGTTAGTGTGGGGAGAGGGGGAGGGGGCTTTCCTGATGCTGTGTGCTCCAGAGATGAACACAGTCACTCAATTACCTCCAGCCCTGAGGGGGGGAAAAGTGTCTCTCTCTCTCTCCTTCCCTCCCCCTTGCCTCTCTCTTTCTCTGGCGGCCCACCTTTCATGCGGCTTCCAAGAGCTCAGTCCCTCTGGAGAAGTGATTTCTCCAACCCTCCTCGTCTATTTCCCTGGTATCAGCAGCATCAAGCTATCGGAGCATTTCCCCCTTCTTTCTCTTCTCTTCTCTCTTTCCTTATTCATTATTTGACATGAATGTTGTAATTGTGTATCGTGAGTGTGAATTTGCAATATGTCAGTATTTTGGAATTCTTCTGTCAGTTTTCTTCACACTTAGGGGAAAATTCAACACATGCGGAAGAAGGCTAATACTCATTTCTGTCTCACTTTCTCTCTCTCCTCTCTGTTTCTCTCTCTCCTCTCTGTTTCTCTCTCTCCTCTCTGTTTCTCTCTCTCTCCTCTCTGTTTCTCTCTCTCTCCTCTCTGTTTCTCTCTCTCTCTTCTGCCTCTCTGTCTTCATCTGGTAGCGGTGCTGTCCTCTGGCTATGGACTCCCTGCCAAGTTTGTGATCCACTGCAACAGTCCAGGCTGGGGTTCGGACAAGTGTGAGGAACTGCTGGAGAAGACTGTGAAGAACTGCCTGGCCCTGGCTGACGAGAAGAAGCTCAAGTCTGTGGCCTTCCCTTCGATTGGCAGTGGAAGGTACTATATAACCTCCCCTCCCCTAGCAACAAGCCTCAACACGCTCCTAAGGCCTTTGTGTCTCCATGGTATCCATCCACATGGTTATCACCATGATGCTTGTCACCATGAAAAGCATGCTACTTCATTTTACTGTTTTGGTTGAAGTAATGGTTGTCACATTAAGGTATGATCCATACGTTGGTATAGTAGTATGTAATATGGCTTGCTGTGATACAGTAAAAATGTATGCACACATGACTGTAAAAGTCGCTTTGGATAAAAGCGTCTGCTAAATGGCATTATTATTATTATTATTATTATTATTATTGTGATGTATTGAAAATGACTATCACTTTAGGATGTCAATTCACCAACCTTAAGTCCCATTTCTCCTGATAACTTAAGGAAAAGCTTTACAACTAACAATTTGACACTTACTGTCGTCATAATCAGTTATTTGACCCTTTTGTCCTGATCTTCATCTACTCATGAATGGTTTGTTTTAGTTTTTCTATATTGCTTGTCTCTTTCCCCCCCCTCGATATTCTTTATGTAATGAAAAGCGCTATAAAAGTGAAATAAATGAATATAATTGTATTATTATTTCTTCCCTCAGGAATGGCTTCCCGAAGCAGACGGCTGCCCAGCTCATTTTGAAAGCCATCTCCAGCTACTTCGTTGCCACCATGTCCTCTTCCATCAAGACGGTTTACTTTGTGCTGTTCGACAGCGAGAGCATAGGGATATACGTGCAGGAAATGGCCAAGCTCGACACAAACTAAGCTACCCCCCCCATTGCATTACTACAGGCTTGTTTTGGATTTTTTTTTTGGAGAGAAAAATGAAAGATGTTTACCAGTGATAAAAAAAAAAAAAACTTTATTGAGAGGAAATTATTTGGATTATGTTTTATTTTATTTGTTGAGATATATCCTTGAAGTTGTTGTTTGACATGGAGTTCAGATGTCACTCTGTCCCTGGTGGCGTCAGACCCGGGTCCCGCTCAGAAGGGCACAAACGTTCTGAATGTTGTCTTCTCTCTGACATGATTCCCCTTTATTGTACACGACAGAGTCTGTTCTGTTTGTTTCTATCTGAATGTTCTGTAATGTTGCGTCGCACTGAGCAAGGCCCTGTTCGATCAGGATGGTGGTACTTAAGTTCCTTGTGCTAAAAATTGAAGTTCTATGTGCTAATGATTACTTAAGTTCCTTGTGCTAAAACTGAAGTTCTGTGGGCTAATTATTACTTAAGTTCTGTGTGCTAAAACTGAAAGGGTTGCATTCCAAGTGTTTGCAATACTGTGGTAGAGATTTGTCTCTAAATTTGTCTCTTTTTTAATTGGAACAGAACGTTTTATGTTCATGATGTATTACCAGTGGTATACACTAGATGGAGTGTGTGAAATGTTTTAGTAAAATATTACAGTGACAAGGTTTTCCTTTTTTTAAACGGTTAGTTTTTATTCTGATTTTCACTTTGCCAACTCTAAAAGAAACTTATTTGAAAAGAAAATAGTTATTTGTGTTTTTATTGAGCTATAAAGCTATTGACATAATATAGCATTTTGTTTGAGGAGTTGAAAGAAGTTGTACAGGCTTTTGCTCACAGGCAATTAGTCCTCTATGCTCACAGGCAATTAGTCCCCTCTCGGCTCGCATGCAATTAGTCCCCTCTCGGCTCGCAGGCAATTAGTCCCCTCTCTGCTTACACGCAATTAGTCCTCTCTCTGCTCACAGGCAATTAGTCCCCTCTCGGCTCGCATGCAATTAGTCCCCGCTCGGCTCGCAGGCAATTAGTCCCTTCTCTGCTTACACGCAATTAGTCCCCTCTCGGCTCACAGGCAATTAGTCCTCTCTATGCTCACAGGCAATTAGTCCTCTCTCTGCTCACATGCAATTAGTCCTATCTCGGCTCACAGGCAATTAGTCCTCTCCCTGCTCACACGCAATTAGTCCTCTATTTGCTCACAGGCAATTAGTCCCCTCTCGGCTCACATGCAATTAGTCCCCTCTCTGCTCACAGGCAATTAGTCCTCTCTTTGCTCACAGGCAATGAGTCCTCTCTTTGCTCACAGGCAATGAGTCCTCTCTCTCACCAGTAGATGGCTCCCTATCGTCAGGAGTGGGGTCTTTCGCAGAGCCATTTTGTGCTGGAAAGACCTCTTTTCATTAAGATGTCTAAAATGAAGTGTCTGATACAATGAGTGGATCAGAATGGATGCTGCATTAACTAATTGCTGTAAAGCACCACTTGCGTTTTGGAATATTCAATATCTTTCTAATGATGACTTGAAGAAAAATAAAAGCTTTCTTAATATTGCAAAACATGAAAATACAGGACTATCCAATCCAGTAACATATATTGAAAACAATGTTTTTTTTTATACTCTCTAGTAACTAATGTAACCATATCAGAAAGTGTGTGCGTGTGTGTCTGTCTGTGTGAATGAGCGAGCATGGAGGAATAGTTGTTGTAGCCTATTACCATTTTAAGTAGTGTGAAGGCGGTGGGCGCAGAGACCCTAGGCCTCGGTCTCATCCTGGGGCTATGTTGGCAGGGCGCTCTGAGGACCAGGAGTCAGACGGGGGTCACTTTCCCAGCGCCACAGTGAGAGAGAGAGGGAGGCAGAGACCCAGGACCTCCTCGAAGGGCGCCCATCTGACGACTAATCCCCAGGAAATACAGGCAGGTTCCCCCCCCCCCCTCCCCCCTCCCCTCCTCTCTGCAGGGAAAGCTCCGTAAATTCAAAGCATCTGTACAAGGCTGGGGCCAGTCCTCCGCCCTGTGAACAGGGCCGCGTTCCCAGAGTCCCTTGCAGATTTAAATTGTATTCTTTGCGAGAGAGAAAAAATTACAGAGTGAAAAAAAAACTAAATAAAGTAAAACAAACACTGGCGAAGATCAAGGACGTTAAGAAGCTGGTCATCAAAGATCTTGCCAGTGTTCGTGAAAGGAATGTAATGCGTCCTTCATTATGCTGTGGGACCCTCTCTCAGATACATACACCAGCCCCTGTTCAAACCACTGGTGATTTATCTTAATTACTCCGTGTTTCTGCTAAAGTGTTTTTGGGTTCCACTGGATTGTTTTCTGTCAATGTATGCAAGCGTCAGTCATTTGAAAAGAGCTGGATATTGGTGAATGTGGCGGAGGTTGTGTGCCTGGTATGAAGTTGGAGCTGATCCTGGCCTAGTCTTATGTGGTCTGTGTCATGTGAGGACTTGGAGTTTTGTTGTATTTTTATTCGCCCGCATCATGTTCTGTGCGAAATGGCAATATGAATGGAGAACCAGTTCTTCCTGACTCTCCAATCATATGAAAGTATTGAAAAGGAATTCCTACCTAAAGTGGTAGAGCTAAGTTAGAGAACAGTCAGTGGCTAAGTAGCAGTAGGTAGTAGGTTTCCTATCCAATATGGCCACCCTGCTTACATAGATACAGTACCTTCTTCCACTACCGTTGAGAACATATCGGATCTACTAAGCTTTCATGGAACTCACGGAACTGGGAACTCCAGTTCCATCCACAGCCAAAAACGATGGGCCGAAGGGAAAGTTACACGAAAGTAGTGAAGGAGGGAGTGGCACTTCTTAGCAACTGTCACTCTGCCATGCCTGCCTGTGTTTTGCTTGTGTTTCTGGGCCTGCGATCTCCGAGCGTCAGCGTATGAATTAGGAGGAACAGCCAGAGTGTTGCCACTCGTCTCCAAACACCAGCAAAGGGTTAAGGCAGATCTCAGGCTTCGCCCCGTCGCACTGTGGACCAGTCAGCACAGGAAACCTGATAGTTTTGTTCGTTTTGATGGCCTGATTCCCTGGCTTACAATAATAAATTAAATGCAATCCCAGCTAGACCTCAGCTGCAATGGAGGGGCATACTGCTTTATTTTCTTCATCTGGGGAGTTTAAAGCCAACCTCTCCCCCACAACTGACCCCCCCGCTGACCCCACAGCCAACCAAAAGGACATTGGGAATATGCAGCTCTAATCTGGTTAAACCGTGCAAAAGGCCCAGAGAGAGCCACCAGTCTAACGCTAGGGGAGAATAACAGCACCAGTCTAACGCTAGGGGAGAATAACAGCACCAGTCTTAACGCTAGGGGAGAATAACAGCACCAGTCTAACGCTAGGGGAGAATAACAGCACCAGTCTAACGCTAGGGGAGAATAACAGCACCAGTCTTAACGCTAGGGGAGAATAACAGCACCAGTCTAACGCTAGGGGGAATAACAGCACCAGTCTAGCGCTGGGGAGAATAACAGCACCAGTCTAACGCTGGGGAGAATAACAGCACCAGTCTAACGCTAGGGGAGAATAACAGCACCAGTCTTAACGCTGGGGAGAATAACAGCACCAGTCTAACGCTAGGGGAGAATAACAGCACCAGTCTAACGCTAGGGGAGAATAACAGCACCAGTCTAACGCTAGGGGAGAATAACAGCACCAGTCTTAACGCTAGGGGAGAATAACAGCACCAGTCTAACGCTAGGGGAGAATAACAGCACCAGTCTAACGCTAGGGGAGAATAACAGCACCAGTCTAACGCTAGGGGAGAATAACAGCACCAGTCTAACGCTAGGGGAGAATAACAGCACCAGTCTTAACGCTAGGGGAGAATAACAGCACCAGTCTAACGCTAGGGGAGAATAACAGCACCAGTCTAACGCTAGGGGAGAATAACAGCACCAGTCTAACGCTAGGGGAGAATAACAGCACCAGTCTAACGCTAGGGGAGAATAACAGCACCAGTCTAAGGCTAGGGGAGAATAACAGCACCAGTCTAACGCTAGGGGAGAATAACAGCACCAGTCTAACGCTAGGGGAGAATAACAGCACCAGTCTAACGCTAGGGGAGAATAACAGCACCAGTCTAACGCTAGGGGAGAATAACAGCACTGTAGAATGTGTTTAGACTTCAGATATCTGTGTGTTGCCGATCACGGCCCATGTGACTGTACAGCGGCGTTGGGAGAACAACAAACGGCGCCAGAACAACAAACGGCGCCAGAACAACAAACTGCGCCAGAACAACAAGCACTTGGGTTCCCAGTGCTGGAGAGAGACTCCAACTCCACATTAGTGTTGCTGTCTCCCTGTCTGTTACAGCACTGTTAGTGCATATCTACGTAGTTTATTAGGGAAACTAGGCCTCATTTGGTGTCTGTTTCAGGAGTTGCAGAGCTGGCAATATACAGTTGAAGTAGGAAGTTGACATACACCTTATACATTTAAACTCAGTTTTTCACATTTCCTGACATTTAATCCTAGTAATAATTCCCTGTCTTAGGTCAGTTAGGGTCACCACTTTATTTTAAGAATGTGAAATGTCAGAATAATAGTAGAGAGAATGATATATTTCAGCTTTTCTTTCTTTCATCACATTCCCAGTGGGATCAGAAGTTTACATACACTCAATTAGTATTTGGTAGCATTGCCTTTAAATTGTTTAACTTGGGTCAAACGTTTCGGGTAGCCTTCCACAAGCTTCCCACAATAACTTGGGTGAATTTTGGCCCATTCCTCCTGACAGAGCTGGTGTAACTGAGTCAGGTTTGTAGGCCTCCTTGCTCACACACGCTTTTTCAGTTCTGCCCACAGATTTTCTATAGGATGAGGTCAGGGATTTGTGATGGCCACTCCAATACCTTGACTTTGTTGTCCTTAAGCCGTTTTGCCACAACATTGGAAGTATGCTTAGGGTCATTGTCCATTTGGATGACCCATTTGCGACCAAGCTTTAACGTCCTGACTGATGTCTTGAGATGTTGCTTCAATATATCCACATAATTTTCCTTCTTCATGATGCCATCTATTTTGTGAAGTGCACCAGTCCCTCCTGCAGCAAAGCACCCTCACAGCATGATGCTGCCACCCCTGTGCTTCCCGGTTGAGATGGTGTTCTTCGGCTTGCAAGCATTCTCCTTTTTCCTCCAAACATAATGATGGTCATTATGGCCAAACAGTTCTATTTTTGTTTCATCAGACCAGAGGACATTTCTCCAAAAAGTACGATCTTTGTCCCCATGGGCAGATGCAAACCGTAGTCTGGCTTTTTTATGGCGGTTTTGGAGCAGTGGCTTCTTCCTTGCTGAGCGGCCTTTCAGGGTATGTCGATATAGAACTTGTTTTACTGTGGATATAGATAATTTTGTACCTTTTTCCTCCAGCATCTTCACAAGGTCCTTTGCTGTTGTTCTGGGATTGATTTGCACTTTTCGCACCAAAGTACGTTCATCTCTAGGAGACAGAACGCATCTCCTTCCTGAGTGGTATGACGGCTGCGTGGTCCCATGGTGTTTATACTTGCGTACTATTGTTTGTACAGACGAACGTGGTATCTTCAGCCGTTTGGAAATTGCTCCCAAGGATGAACCAGACTTGTGGAGGTCTACAATTTTTTCCTGAGGTCTTGGCTGATTTCTTTTGATTTTCCCATGATGTCAAGCAAAGAGGCACTGAGTTTGAAGGTAGGCCTTGAAATACATCCACAGGTACACCTCCAATTGACTCAAATTATGTCAATTAGCCTATCAGAAGCTTCTAAAGCCATGACATAATTTTCTGGAATTTTCCAAGCTGTTTAAAAGCACAGTCAACTCAGTATATGTAAACTTCTGACCCACTGGAATTGTGATACAGTGAATTATAAGTGAAATAATCTGTCTGTACATTTTTGGGGGGAAAATTGACTTGTGTCATCCACAAAGTAGATGTCCTAACCGACTTGCCAAAACGATAGTTTGTTAACAAGAAATGTGTGGAGTGGTTGAAAAAACGAGTTTTAATGACTCCAACCTAAGTGTATATAAACATCCGACTTCAACTTTATGTTCTGTTATTTATTTATTTTTTTATATATTTTTTTATTATTATTTTTTATTCCAGTGGGGCCAGGGTTGTGTCACAGTAATCTTTTTATAGAAATCGTTGAAGTAAGCAAACAACCTTGCACAGAATTGTAATTAAGAGTCATCTTCCAATTATTTTTGTTTTACAAAGGTAGTGTGATATCTATAAAACATTTACTTTAAATGGCCAGGATTGTGTCACAGTAACTTATTGATCTCACCTATTTTTTTATTAAGGCAGTGTAATATCTATAGAACGTTACTCGAATCCCTTTCCGGATAAGAATGAAAAGCCATTAACTTATATAGCTATAAAAATGTTTTCTCAAGATGGTTACAAAGAGATTTATTTTAATCATCATGCCGCCTTTGTTGAGCTTTGCCCTATGACTAAGGTAAAGCTCTCCCTGCTTGTTTTAGCAGATCTCAGTAGTACCTGACCTACTGAATAACAGGGAAAAAGGCGCAGGCACCTCTCAACCTCGTGGGAATACCAGGACGGGTCAAGTGATGTATCACTGCTGGGGTAGTAAATTGTTTACCAGTGGACTTTTATTGGACTTGCCAGGTTCTTAGGGGCCAGGCTGTGGTTTCTGAGCGCTCTCCTCCTCCACCTCCCTCAACCTCCCCCCCCCACACACCCCAGCCTCACCCGTCTATCTCCAACCTGTCTTTGTCTACCAAGGTTAATCTATAGGCCAGATCAAAGGGTCAGGCACACAGATAAACTCCAGCCCTTGAGGTCTCTTCTCTCTAGTATCTGCAGATGATTAAACTCAAGGTGATTCATGGATGGGCGTATGGCATACAGCAGAGCAAAGGAGCCATGGAGGATTCCACCAGCCGACAGGGAGGATTTGTTCAAACCGTCGCTATCGACGTCGTTGTCATTCACCCAGAGATGGAGTTACAGATAGACACAGTTATTCTGTCACTCCCTTTTTGAGCTGATATATGCGCCTGCGCAGAAATGAGTGCCACTTGGAGACCCAGGGGATAAAATAACAAGACTACTCGTGACTGACAGGAAGGGCTCTGGACTGCTGCCTTTATGAATACCAAATTTATATTATTCCCAGCTTTGTAGATTCAAAAGAATCTTTTGACTGTAAAAAAAAGGCTGAAATATTCAGTGGGCTATGCTTTATCGAGCAGCTATGTTTGAATGAGCGAAACGAACCTGCTTGTTCTTGTTCGATTTGGAAAACATGCCTCACACAATATATGGAGGAACTGAGAAATGGCACGTGTCATCACTGTTGACAGGCTGAATGAAGGGCATCAAAGCATGGAAAGGTCGGCATGAAGAGAAAAAAAACCAGTCCTCTCGCTGGGAAAGAAGCTGACAGCTGAACGCCCTTTACACAAGTAGGCCGCAAATATGCTGTTTTCTATTGAACACATTGAAAAGGGGCTCACCCTTGAACTTCTTAGATCATTGTCAGTGAGTGAAGTCATTAATCTCCATGCGTGGTGATACCTGTGTGTCTGTGTGCCTGTGTATAAGGTGAATGCTGGGACCGTGGAGCGAGCGAGAGAGAGGGAGGGGGGAAGAGGTTGCCCCCGGAGATAATTGTGAGCTCACCTTTCTTTAGAGAAGTCAGAAGCTCATCCACCGCCTATGCACAACACACAACCTACATTCTAGCAGGGGGGTTCCAGTATGTATAAGTGGAATCCAGATTTTTGTGAGTAGAAATGAAGAAACGCGCCAGTGTGACAGACGGGGTGGATCTGTCACCAAAACCATCTAGACCAGTCCGCTGGACGCCACTGACTGTCCACACTAGGCTCCATAAAACATCACTAGGGTCCATAAAATATCACTAGGCTCCGTACAACATCACTAGGCCCCGTACAACATCACTAGGCTCCATACAACATCACTAGGCTCCATACAACATCACTAGGCTCCATACAACATCACTAGGCTCCATACAACATCACTAGGCTCCATAGCACATCTCTAGACTCCATACAACATCACTAGGCTACATACAACATCACTAGGCTCCATACAACATCACAAGACTCCATAGCACATCTCTAGGCTCCATAGCACATCTCTAGACTCCATAGCACATCTCTAGGCTCCATACAACATCACTAGGCTACATACAACATCACTAGGCTCCATACAACATCACAAGACTCCATAGCACATCTCTAGGCTCCATAAAACATCACTAGGCTCCATACAACATCTCTAGGCTCCATAGCACATCTCTAGGCTCCATAGCACATCTCTAGGCTCCATAGCACATCTCTAGGCTCCATACAACATCACTAGGCTCCATAGCACATCTCTAGGCTCCATAACACATCTCTAGACTCCATAGCACATCACTAGGCTCCATACAACATCACTAGGCTCCATAGCACATCTCTAGGCTCCATACAACATCACAAGGCTCCATACAACATCACTAGGCTCCATACAACATCACTAGGCTCCATACAACAGCCATGGATGGGAGTTGGGTATCAACGTACGGAGAACCATCTGGATGATGAGAACTGCATCCCAAATGGTACCCTAGCATCCCAAATGGTTCCCTAGCATCCCAAATGGTTCCCTAGCATCCCAAATGGTTCCCTATTCTATTTATAGTAGTACTTTGACCATGACCCACAGGTCCTGTACTGACCCATGACCCATAGGTCCTATACTGACCCATGACCCATAGTTCCTATACTGACCCATAGGTCCTATACTGTGTACTACGTACTTCATGAAACAGGAGCACTTGCAAAGAGTTAACGTTCTCCAGGGGCTTATCCAGAGCAAATCTTCTCATACACCCACAGCCAATATGAAGGGATTCGAAAAAAGGATGTTGGGGGATATTTGTTGAACGATTGACTTGGGTGACGCAGTTGGCAAATTTTAAATCTTAAATCAACAGTGGTCTCAATCCTGCCAGTGGATCCAATGGTGAACTATGCCTTCAGTACGAACCAGGGACCAGGCTGAGAATCACACAGGAGATGTTTGATCCACAACACCCATCTAAGGGATATGTGTGTGATCTGAGGGTCCAACCAAGCGAGCACACACATTTTGCTTACATGTCTGCCTATAATGGATGAACTGTTCAATATTACGTCATAGTATGTGTTTAGCCACACATACTCCCTCATAGTCGAGGGAATGGCCGGCAGGGATGTAGCTCAGTTGATAGAGCATGGCGTTTGCAACGCCAGGGTTGTGGGTTCGATTCCCACAGGGGGTATGAAAAAATTATTATAATAATGTAAGTCGCTCTGGATAAGAGCGTCTGCTAAATGACGTAAATGTAAATGTAATGTAGTCCAGCAGGATAAACTGTGCTGAGCAACCACACACACACACAACAACAACAACAATGTCTAAATAACATTGTTGAGGGAGGCCCAGTCAAAATCTCTCATCTGGAGCTGGTGTGTGTGTGTGTGTGTGTGTGTGTGTGTGTGTGTGTGTGCGTGCGCACAAGCCCAGCAACAAATGTACCTCCCAAGTCCCTTTTATAAAGCAACCCGTCCCATGGCTTTCTTGGCACATAAGTCACATCCTGTCAGGTAAGCCTGGTGAAGACAGGGCCATTGATCCTTTAACACAGACACATGTCATACAGTAAGGTCTGTTCTGACGTCCATGATTATAGATGTGCTGCAGGGAGCAGAGACATCCTCAATCAGGCTGGTCTGACAGACAGACAGACAGACAGACAGACAGACAGACGTGCATCATGGGCTTAAATGCCGCCAGTGCTGCGTTGGGCTTAAATGCCGCCAGTGCTGCGTTGGGCTTAAATGCCGCCAGTGCTGCGTTGGGCTTAAATGCCGCCAGTGCTGCGTTGGGCTGAAAAGATAGATTATGTCTGGGTCCGTCTTCACAGGCAGGGCAGATAGAGGAACAGACAGACAGGTGCAACACACCTGGTGATCTTGGGTTGGGCTGGGCTGGGCTGGGTTGGGGGGGGTTGAGGGGTAGAGGTAGGGCTGAATCAAAGAGACGTTTGGGTAGGTTAGGGCTTTTCTCCGGCTGCCACAGAGACTCAGTGCTCTGGCTTCTCTTCTTGGCCCCAGACCAGACCCCAGACTCCAGGCCCCAGGTCCCATGCTCCAGACTCCAGGCCCCAGACTCCAGGCCCCAGACTCCAGGTCCCAGACTCCAGACTCCAGGTCCCAGACTCCAGACTCCAGGTCCCAGACTCCAGACTCCAGGTCCCAGACTCCAGGCTCCAGGTCCCAGACTCCAGGTCCCAGACTCCAGGCCCCAGACTCCAGGTCCCAGACTCCAGACCCCAGGCCAGGGCTGTCATGTATTACCACACAGTTCAAAGTCCACCAGAACAATGAACAGCAATTAGGAGCTTAGGGGGATTCTAGCCTGTCACAGGGCTGATGGATCCTGTCTGATTGAAGACTCCTCTCAAGACATGTTGGGGATTTCAGTTTGGGTAAAGGAAAATATTTTGGTTTGGGTAAAGGAAAATATTTTGGTTTGGGTAAAGGAAAAGTAGGGATATATTGCTCATCAGGGATAAAGGAAGTGTTAGGATGAGGGCAAGGCTTTCCCTCCATTAGTGGAATTCGTTTTGGTGATAGGTGGTCGTGTTGTAAGGAAATTAGATGATGTCCTTATCGCTGGGGAATCAGAGGTTATGAATATTGATCATAATGTATGATTTGGATGAGTTGACACCTCTACGTTGCTTAACTATACTTTATTTGAACTTGATGAATGAGTCTGCCATGGGCAGTGGTGGAAAGAGTACTCAATTGTCATGCTTGAGTAAAAGTAAAGATACCTTAATAGAAAATGACTAAAGTAAAAGTCGCCCAATAAAAATACTACTTCAGTAAAAGTCTACAAGTATTTGGTTTTAAATATCCCTACTGCCTCTGATCTGGTGGACTCACTAAACACAAATGCTTCATTTGTAAATTATGGCTGAGTGTCGGAGCGTGCCCCTGACTATCCGTAAATAAAAAATAAAAATGTGCCGTCTGGTTTGCTTAAAATAAGGATTTTGAAATGGTTTATAATTTTACTTTTGATACTTAAGTACATTTGAGCAATTCCATTTACTTTTAATACTTAAGTATCAAAAGTAAAAGTATAAACCATTTCAAATTCCTTATTTTAAGCAAACCAGACGGCACATTTTTATTTTTTATTTACGGATAGTCAGGGGCACGCTCCGACACTCAGCCATAATTTACAAATGAAGCATTTGTGTTTAGTGAGTCTGCCAGATCAGAGGCAGTAGGGATGACCAGGGATGTTCTCTTGATAAGTGTGTGAATTGGACCATTTTCCTGTCAAAATGTAACGAGTACTTTTGGGTGTCAGGGAAAATGTATGGAGTAAAAAGTACATTATTTTCTTTAGGAATGTAGTGAAGTAAAATTTGGCAAAAGTATAAACAGTAAAGTAAAGTACAGATGCCCCAAAAAACTACTTAAGTAGTACTTTAAAGTATTTTTACTCAAGTACTTTACACCACTGGCCATAGGCTATTCTATTGGTCTTGTTCCGGTACTGTCTCTAGCCTCGTTTACACCTTGCTTTAACGTGAATTTCATGATCTAATCAATATGATCCAATCACTATCTGATCAAGGTTTGTTGCGCCTAGACATTGTATTAAAATGTGTCTTATCCGTCCGCTGTGTCGGCATTGTGACCAGATTAGCTGGTGCCTCCTTGTATGCAAATTATTTGACAGATATTCTTTCAAGATAATATGAATGTATTTATTTTAAGACAATTACTGATGCCATAAGTCAATGGTGCTACCTGTCAATGATTTTATAATATAGTATAATTATAATTTAAATGGTTTGACGATTCATATCTGTTCACACTTGATTGATATCCAGACACAATGCGTGCCTGAACACCTCTGGAGGTGGGCGTAAAGATCTGATCACAATATATATTTTTAATGTTCTACACCCGACAAAAAAAAATAATGTGGGCAACAATCAGAATGTGGACAAGATCAGGACGAATGACACGTTCGTATGTACCATGTATGAATGAGGCTTCCTGTAAGGTGTTGTAAGGCACCATGTTAGTGCACAAAGGACGTGAGTGTCGTTGAGTTGTTGGCTGAGGCTGGCAGATGACCACTGAGGCAGATTCACAGACGCCTAACCTGAAGGACGTTTCACCCCCCCTGACATACAGTACATGCAGACCTTTATACCCCCCCCAGTAATAGGCATACACTACGGACGCGTCCCATATTGTCCTCTATTCCCTATAGGGTGCACTAATTTTAACCAGGGCCCACACAGGGCTCTAGTCAAAGTAGTGCGCTGCGTGTGGAACAGGGTTCCGTTTGGGAACGCAGCCGTAGCGTCCCCTCCACTCTGATCGTGTGCACAGGTCCTGTGACTGTCTTTTGTCTGAGACTAATGTAACAGAAACCTTGTCTAGACTGACTGGCTACTGGCCATAATCCCCAGGAACATCCAGCTGAATCAGTGTGAAACCCGAGAGAGGACAGTCCCCAGTCAGACCCCCTGTTAGTGCTAGTGGAGGGATGCTTCCCTGGATTGATTAGACAATGGGATTCAGAGCAACCACACGTACGCATGCACACACATACACACACGCGCGCCGTTTGTGTGTGTGTGTGTGTGTGTGTGTGTGTGTGTCCAGTGCAGACACACCAGCAGTTATGGTTATTACAACAACGCAGATGTCATCAGAAGATTGATTACCTAGCAAGTTAGCCAGCCAGTCAGGCAGGTAAAATATCACAAATACATGACGTTTGATAGGAAACAGAAAATGGCTCTATTGTTGTCTCCGACTACTTTTAATTATCTAATAAATTCCATCAATCAATCCATTAATAAACACGTTTTTCTTGGAAAATTGAGTTGATGATCGAGAGTAGGAAAGTATTGAGAGAGTAGGAAAGTATTGAGAGAGTAGAAAAGTATTGAGAGAGTAGAAAAGTATTGAGAGAGTAGAAAAGTATTGAGAGAGTAGAAAAGTATTGAGAGAGTAGAAAAGTATTGAGAGAGTAGGAAAGTATTGAGAGAGTAGGAAAGTATTGAGAGAGTAGGAAAGTATTGAGAGAGTAGGAAAGTATTGAGAGAGTATAAAGACTCTAATCAGACATGTCTTCAGTTGAATTCCTGCTGTCTGTCCCCCTGGGAGCAACCACCACCCACCACCCCCAGCCCCCTCCTACCAGCCCCAAGCCACCTCCCACCAGCCCCCAGCCACATCCCACCGGCCCCCAGCCACATCCCACCGGCCCCCACCCACCTCCCACCGGCCCCACCCTCCTCCCACCGGCCCCCACCCTCCTCTCCCAGCCACCTCCGCCCCCAGCCACATCCAGGCCAACCTCCACCGGCCCCCAGCCACATCCCACCGCCCCCAGCCACATCCCACCGGCCCCCACACCCCCCACCGCCCCACAGCCACATCCCACCAGCCCCCCAGCCACATCCCACCGGCCCCCAGCCACATCCCACCGGCCCCCAGCCACCTCCCACCGGCCCCCAGCCACCTGGCTCTGCACTACTTTTGACCAGGGCCCATAAGGCAATTGGGTGCCATTTGTGATATGGATCCTGTCCCCCTGGGTGCAGCCACCTGGCTCTGCGCTCACCAGACCCAATGGATAAATATAAAAACAACTACAGTCACAGAAACATGTCATCATCCCACAGCAGCTAACAACTCATAAACGGGGATCAGCTTTAACGACCCTGTCATCCTCTGCTGTGTTCGTACTCCTTTATTTATTACCCTCAGTCACCAAATATCAACAGGGTCTTTGAATGGGGCCTGCTCAGACACAGGGAGGGTGAACGTGTAAGTGATGTCACGATGGCTGGAGATTAAACAAGCCTGTCTTTGAGTTTTGGAGGGCTAGATTTATCATACAGCGCATAGAGGTTGTGTTCTGAATGGAATCCTATTCCCTTTATAGTGTACTACTCTGACCAGGGCCCTTGGGAGACTTAGGGGCTGATTCAGACATAGGAATTTATGCCTTTCCTACGCACACCTTTCCTACGCACTTTTCAGTATTTGGTATTCTCAGACTTGCCTTACTCAGTCGTGTAACACGCTCTGCAGGTGTGGCTATCTCGCGCGCCTTGAATGCACTTCGTTCAACGGCTGAAAACCTTCCCACTTGCTGGCCAACAGATTTCTCTTGGAGTTTTCATTCAATAGGGTTTTGGGAACGTTTATCTTAAGCCATCCCTTTAAATACGATGTACCTTTTTAGTTAGGATGTTGTCGACAGACTCACTAGAATATATTGAGAGAACGGGTTCAGAATATAAGGGATCAATGAAAGAAAGCCATGTAAATATATGCATATTTGTCTCCGTTTCGGCACCAATTGGTTTGAAAATCTGAAGATTGCCACAATCAGTTCTTCAACCCATGGTAATGTTGGAAGATTAGTGTACATAGAATTATAAAAGGGAGGATAGTGAAAATGATTTTTTTTTTAAACGATGTAGCTATTATTATCTAGCTAGCTACAGGAACGCTGGTGTGCAGGCAGGCTAACTAAAATGAGCTGCTAACGTAATTTTCACTAGCTAGCAGGCTAATATTAGCTAGTTAGCTAGCTATCTTGATGTATTTATCGTTGCAACTCGAAATGCATTTGTAACGTAGTTGGAAGAGTGTGAAAGGATTAGCTAGCAGTTCCAGCTGTCAGAGAAGGAAGAGCAGGCTACTCTGGATAGGGCAGGTACCTTTACTAGAGGACGTTACGAAAATATTCTCCAAGTTCCAGTCCCTAGAGAGAAACTGAGGACCGAGAGATATAGCAACGTAATATTCAGCGCTATCTAATTTCAGTTTCAGTTTCTTTGTGATGTTTTCTGTCCTACAGATACAGAGAGCCGTGAAATCCTGTCTGCAGATGAAGAGGTCCCAATGAATGTCTCAAGAGATACATCCTTGTATACCATGGATTATATGTGTACCTGTGTTAGCACATTTTGAAAAATGAAAAATACAGTTTAAAAGTCACACACAATGTAATAAACTAATTAGTTGATAATGAAGTGTCCTATTGCTGGGCTGGAACAGCCGTCAGCTCCTCCAGTAGGTCAGGAGTTAGGGGAGCCAGGTTGGACACCTCTGGCATTGACCTTTTTTTTTTTGTTCACCTGGAATTACGCTTTAGTAATAATAGCCTACTTGTTACTAAGATGTCTAACCTTTACATATGAGTTAGCTTACTTGTACACTTTGAAATTATATGAAATAGTCATGATTCTTTGAAGTGAATTGTTTAAACTTGTTTTAGTTGTCAATTTAAAACTATTATTCAAGTTGAACTAGTGTCAATGTTGATGAATCCCAGTTCTGAGATTAACATGACCTTTTGACTGTCTCAGGATATCAGCCATGTCATCCCATTTTGCAGCTGATAATGGCAACGCCAGTGCAGCCAAAGGCCTACTACAGTGGTTACCAACTCCAGTCCTCCAGTACCCCCAACAGCCCAACTCCAGTCCTCCAGTACCCCCAACAGCCCAACTCCAGTACCCCCAACAGCCCAACTCCAGTCCTCCAGTACCCCAACAGAACTCCAGTAAACAGCCCAACTCCAGTCCTCCAGTACCCCAACAGCCCAACTCCAGTACCCCAGTACCCCCAACAGCCCAACTCCAGTCCTCCAGTACCCCCAACAGCCAACAGTCCTCCAGTACCCCCAACAGCCCAACTCCAGTCCTCCAGTACCCCCAACAGCCCAACTCCAGTCCCCAGTACCCCCAACAGCCCAACTCCAGTCTCCAGTACCAGCCTAACAGTCCTCCAGTACCCCCAACAGCCCAACTCCAGTCCCCCAACAGTCCAACTCCAGTCCTCCAGTACCCCAACAGCCCAACTCCAGTCCTCCAGTACCCCAACAGTCCAACTCCAGTCAAGTACCCAACAGCCCAACTCCAGTACCCCCAACAGCCCAACTCCAGTCCTCCAGTACCCCCAACAGCCCAACTCCAGTCCTCCAGTACCCCCAACAGCCCAACTCCAGTACCTCCAGTACCCCCAACAGCCCAACTCCAGTCCTCAGTACCCCCAACAACCCAACTCCAGTCCTCCAGTACCCCCCAACAGCCAACTCCAGTCCTCCAGTACCCCCCAACAGCCCAATCTCCAGTCCTCCAGTACTCCCAACAGCCAACTCCAGTCATCCAGGTACCCCCAACAGCCCAACTCCAGTCCTCCAGTACCCCCAACAGCCAACTCAGTCCTCCAGTACCCCCAACAGTCCAACTCCAGTCCTCCAGTACCCCCAACACCCAACTCCAGTCCTCCAGTAACCCCAACAGCCAACTCCAGTCCTCAGTACTCCCAACAGCCCAACTCCAGTCCTCCAGTACCCCCAACAGCCCAACTCCAGTCCTCAGTACCCCCAACAGCCCAACTCCAGTCCTCCAGTACTCCCAACAGCCCAACTCCAGTCCTCCAGTACCCCCCAACAGCCCAACTCCAGTCCTCCAGTACCCCCAACAGCCCAACTCCTCCAGTACCCCCAACAGTCCAACTCCAGTCCTCCAGTACCCCCAACAACCCAACTCAGTCCTCCAGTACCCCCAACAGCCAACTCCAGTCCTCCAGTACCCCCAACAGCCCAACTCCTCCAGTACCCCCAACAGCCAACTCCAGTCCTCCAGTATCCCCAACAGCCAACTCCAGTCCTCCAGTACCCCCAACAGTCCAACTCCAGTCCTCCAGTACCCCCAACAACCCAACTCCAGTCCTCCAGTACCCCCAACAGCCCAACTCCAGTCCTCCAGTACCCCCAACAGCCCAACTCCAGTACCCCCAACAACCCAACTCAGTCCTCCAGTACCCCCAACAGCCAACTCCAGTCCTCCAGTACCCCCAACAGCCCAACTCCTCTCCTCCAGTACCCCCAACAACCCAACTCCAGTCCTCCAGTACCCCCAACAACCCAACTCCAGTCCTCCAGTACCCCCAACAGCCCAACTCCTCTCCTCCAGTACCCCCAACAACCCAACTCCTCTCCTCCAGTACCCCAACAACCCAACTCCAGTCCTCCAGTACCCCCAACAACCCAACTCCAGTCCTCCAGTACCCCCAACAGCCCAACTCCAGTCCTCCAGTACCCCCAACAGTCCAACTCCAGTCCTCCAGTACCCCTAACAGTCCAACTCCAGTCCTCCAGTACCCCCAACAGCCAACTCCAGTCCTCCAGTACCCCCAACAGCCAACTCCAGTCCTCCAGTACCCCAACAGTCAACTCTCCAGTCCTCCAGTACCCCCAACAGTCCAACTCCAGTCCTCCAGTACCCCTAACAGCCCAACTCCTCTCCTCCAGTACCGCCAACTCCAGTCCTCCAGTACCCCCCAACAGCCAACTCCAGTCCTCGTACCCCAACAGTCCAACTCCAGTCCTCCAGTACCCCCAACAGCCCAACTCCAGTCCCCCCAACAGCCCAACTCCAGTCCTCCAGTACCCCCAACAGCCCAACTCCAGTCCCCCCCAACAGCCCAACTCCAGTCCTCCAGTACCCCCAACAGCCCAACTCAGTCCCCCAACAGCCCAACTCCAGTCCTCCAGTACCCCCAACAGCCCAACTCCAGTCCCCCCAACAGCCCAACTCCAGTACTCCCAGTACCCCAAACAGCCCAACTCCAGTCCTCCAGTCCTCCAACAGCACACATTTTTGTTGTAGCCCCGAACAAACATACCTGATTCAACTCATTGAGGGCTTGATGATTAGTTGAATCAGGTGTGCTTGACCAGGGCTACAGGAAAACTGTGGAGTGTTGTGGGTATTGGAGGACTGGAGTTGGGAACTGCTGGCCTACAGTGTGATGGCATTTGCAATGCACCCCTTGACATTGTGCATCTGAAGCAGAGAATAGCTTAACTCACACATTGTTTACATATTGTTCAGCTATATGTTCTCAATTTTAAAAAAACGATACCAGTAGACAATGTATGAGGTTAATCATTATACTCGATTTTGTACATGCCTTGTGCTGACATGAAATTGTTTAGTGCAAATCCAACCCTTGTAATCTAGGTGGTGAAATGTCTGGAAGCAGGAGATTATGGGATCATTAGCTTAAAACATACAACTACTGCTACCAGCAAGTTCAATGCCAGGTACTTTTCCTCCCAGAAGGTCTGAGTGGCACTTGGAGGCGCCACTGTGATAACAAAGATGGTTTGCCTGAGACTACCACAACAATTACATTGTCTACTTCTAAATGTGTTTACATTGTAAAGAAAGAATAGTCAGGCTATAGAAATGGGGCAAGGCAACGCAGAGATGACACAAAATACGTATTATTTCACCCATTCAACAATATAGCCTATTATTAAACAACAGTATGTAAACTATAGTCTTTTACACGTTCCAAATTACGTTTTATATATTCATATGTTTAAAGGGGGGGCACTTTTGTCATGGCGACAAGGTGAAGGTGCTCTCTACCTCAAATGGCACAACAGAATCATTCAGATTGACCAAAGCACAGCACATGACAACCATGTTGTCTTAACTGAGGGACGTCCTCCTTTCATCATCTGGACAAGGACAAAGTAGTAGAAGCAGAAACTGATGCTGCTGCAGCGTTGCTCATCTTCACAGGTTGGGATCCAGTCGACATGGGTGTCTTGATGGAGGTCAGCTGATGAACCCACAGTACATCAACAAATTAAAAACACCTGATGTTAGAATATCTCTTCTTCAGGTCACCTATACCATCAGGGCTCTTAATTGTTTGGTTGTGTTTAATTCATTCAGGTGTTTTAGTCACAGGAGGTTGGGGAGGACGGCTTGTGGTAATGTCTGGAGCAGAATAAGTGGAATGGTATCAAACCATGTGTTTGATGCCATTCCTTTTGCTCCGTTCCAGCCATTATTGTGAGCCGTCCTCCCCTCTGCAGCCTCCATTGATTTTAGTGTCGTAAAGATTGCATCTGTTGTTGGGCTGGAACAACCAATAGTCAACACAGCAGGCTGTCCTATCCCATTGAGGCCTTTGTCCTGTGCTGTAATGTCCATACGTTTTCCCTCCTCTTATGAATAAAGTTCTTAACAAATTATCATTGGTCATAATAAAGTCAGTGCCACTGGAGTTTTTGTGGACAATAATGTCCTCCCCCAGGCTATATGGATGTCAGTGGAGGCTCCTCAGAGGAGGAAGGGGAGGACCATCCTCCTCAGTGAATTTCATAAAAAATAGTGAAACATTAAAAAAGTTATCATTTTTAGATAAAACTATACTAAATATATTCACGTCACCAAATAATTTATTAAAACACACTGTTTTGCAATGAAGGTCTACAGTAGCCTCAACAGCACTCTGTAGGGTAGCACCATGGTGTAGCCGGAGGACAGCTAGTTTCCGTCCTCCTCTGGGTACATTGACTTCAATACAAAACCTAGGAGGCATGTGGTTCTCACCCCCTTCCATTGACTTACACAGTAATTATGACAACTTCTGGAGGACGTCCTCCAACCTATCAGCGCTCTTGCAGTATGAACTGAAATCTTGTCCATCCAATCAAAGTATCAGAGAATTAATCTAGTACTGAAAGCATAAGCTACAGCTAGCTAGCACTGCAGTGCATAAAATGTGGTGAGTAGTTGACTCAAAGAGAGAGAAAGACAATAGTTTAACAGTTTTGGACAAATTAATTTCTTCAAAAATGAAGGAGAAGCAAAAGTTTTAGAACACCTACTCATTCAAGGGTTTTTCTTTATTTGTACTATTTTCTACATTGAAAGAATAATAGTGAAGACATCAAAACTATGAAATAACACATGGAATCATGTAGAAACCAAAAAAGTGTTATATTTGAGATTCTTCAAAGTAGCCACCCTTTGCCTTCATGACAGCTTTGCACACTCTTGGTATTCTCTCAACCAGCTTCATGTGGTAGTCACCTGGAATGCATTTCAATTAACAGGTGTGCCTTGTTAAAAGTTAATTTGTGGAATTTCTTTCCTTCTTAATGCGTTTGAGCCAATCAGTTGTGTTGTGACAAGGTAGAGGGTGGTATACAGAAGATAGCCCTATTTGGTAAAAGACCAAGTCCATATTATGGCAAGAACAGCTCAAATAAGCAAAGAGAAACGACGGTCAGTCAATATGGAAAATGTCAAGAACTTTGAAAGTTCCTTCAAGTGCAGTCGCAAAAACCATCAAGCGCAATGATGAAACTGGCTCTCATGAGGACCACCACAGGAAAGGAAGACCCAGAGTTACCTCTGCTGCAGAGGATAAGTTCATTAGAGTTACCAGCCTCAGAAATTGCAGCCCAAATAAATGCTTTACAGGGTTCAAGTAACAGACACATCTCAACATCAACTGTTCAGAGTAGACTGCGTGAATCAGGCCTTCATGGTCGAATTGCTGCAAAGAAAAAAACACTGGAACTCTTCCAATTCAAGGTAAGCTTTTGGTTTTATTAATTCATTGCCACCGGAGTCCGCCGGTGTAACTGCTAAACTGCTTGCTAACTGTACACTGTACTGTATGATTGTAGCGGGTTTAGTAACGCGTTAGTTCTAGTAGTTGTTGACTTGACGTTAGCTAATATAGTGAAAACAATGTAGGTTGTGTATAGCGGTTAGCGGTTATGATATTAAGGTTTGGCTTGGAACGTTTTTTTTGCCTGGTAACAGAAGTCCACAAGCAAAGGGAAAAAGTGAGAGGAGGAGAGCGCGTCGATGTGAGAAGGAATTATCCAACGCTCAAAGGGCTCATGCTGTATGTATGTGGCTGCTATGAAAGTGAACTGTGTTTGCGTGTGATCAGGGGTGTATTCATTCCGCCGTTTCTGTTGAAAAACGTTTCTTAAACGGAACGAAACTGGGATAAACATACCTGAATTTGTCCAATAGAAACTCTCGTTTGGAACTGTTGGACTAATGATTACACCCTAGATCAGCTAGATGCAGGTAAAGATTGTGCAAGGCGGTATTGAACGTGTCAATGTCTGTCACCTTGATTACTCAAAATTCTCTCGACCTGTACACCTATGTTGTAAACTTTCATTCATAGGCTAGGTTGTAGCAACCTCATGATGGGTATAGGGAACATTTGAGTATTATGCCGTAGTCTAAACCTATCGATGTTACATTGAACTGGGTGAAATGGAATATGAATGACAGTCATCCAATAAGCTGTAATAGAAATAAGACCATGATCATGAAGAAATAATCATCCTCCCTCATTTTAAACGGCACAGAACACAACTGATGGACTACACATTGTACAATTTGTGTCTCCCCTTTTCATGGTCATGGCTAGAAGGCATCCAGCTTTTATCAAATAATGTCACATTTGACTTTTTGTAGCAGATAAGGAGAATTTACGCTGCAGTTTAGAAGAATTAGGTTAAGGTTAGGAAAAGGGTTAGGGTTGGCTGAAATGCAAAAAAAAAAAAACTTTTGATTACATGGTTGCATTCAAGACAAGGTTGTTTTCATTGGTCTGTTGTTATTGTCAGCAGAGTAGTCATAGGCTACAATTGTATTTAAAAAAAATTAAGTTAAGGTCATTTAAAGTGTAGTTGAATTGCATGAAATGTCTTTCCTGCGTTGTTAGAGGAGCCAAATATTGCACAGAAACTGGCCGTGGCAATGTATCATCTACTGTTATAATGCAGCTTGGGGTAGCAACTCAGCTGTTGTTGTCGAAAGAATTAATGCGGTGGTCTTCCAACATGGCCGCCAGGAGGCGTCGTGTGTCAACTGGCAACCGTCTATAATTAAAACATTCGAGAGTAACCATATCTGCAAGTTAAAAGGCTGTACAATTTAAATTCTGCATACTGGCACAGCATGTCATAAGCTTTACTGAAGGGAAAGTTGATATGTTGATATGCTTCAGTTTGCTGCCATACAGTGGGGAAAAAAAGTATTTAGTCAGCCACCAATTGTGCAAGTTCTCCCACTTAAAAAGATGAGAGAGGCCTGCAATTTTCATCATAGGTACATGTCAACTATGACAGACAAATTAAGCATTTTTTTTTCCAGAAAATCACATTGTAGGATTTTTAATGAATTTATTAGCAAATTATGGTGGAAAATAAGTATTTGGTCACCTACAAACAAGCAAGATTTCTGGCTCTCACAGACCTGTAACTTCTTCTTTAAGAGGCTCCTCTGTCCTCCCTTTCTTAGGAAATGGAAGACATACAAGACCACTGATAATCTCCCTCGATCTGGGGCTCCACGCAAGATCTCACCCCGTGGGGTCAAAATTATCACAAGAACGGTGAGCAAAAATCCCAGAACCACACGGGGGGACCTAGTGAATGACCTTCCGAGAGCTGGGACCAAAGTAACAAAGCCTACCATCAGTAACACACTACGCCGCCAGGGACTCAAATCCTGCAGTGCCAGACATGTCCCCCTGCTTAAGCCAGTACATGTCCAGGCCCGTCTGAAGTTTGCTAGAGTGCATTTGGATGATCCAGAAGAGGATTGGGAGAATGTCTTATGGTCAGATGAAACCAAAATAAAACTTTTTGGTAAAAACTCAACTCGTCGTGTTTGGAGGACAAAGAATGCTAAGTTGCATCCAAAGAACACATTTACATTTAAGTCATTTAGCAGACACTCTTATCCAGAGCGACTTACAGTTAGTGAGTGTATACATTTTTTTTTTCATACTGGCCCCCCGTGGGAATCGAACCCACAACCCTGGCGTTGCAAACACCATGCTCTACCAACTGAGCTACATCCCATACCTACTGTGAAGCATGGGGGTGGAAACATCATGCTTTGGGGCTGTTTTTCTGCAAAGGGACCAGGACGACTGATCCGTGTAAAGGAAAGAATGAATGGGGCCATGTATCGTGAGATTTTGAGTGAAAACCTCCTTCCATCAGCAAGGGCATTGAAGATGAAACGTGGCTGGGTCTTTCAGCATGACAATGATCCCAAACACACCGCCCGGGCAACGAAGGAGTGGCTTCGTAAGAAGCATTTCAAGGTCCTGGAGTGGCCTAGACAGTCTCCAGATCTCAACCCCATAGAAAATCTTTGGAGGGAGTTGAAAGTCTGTGTTGCCCAGCGACAGCCCCAAAACATCACTGCTCTAGAGGAGATCTGCATGGAGGAATGGGCCAAAATACCAGCAACAGTGTGTGAAAACCTTGTGAAGACTTACAGAAAACGTTTGACCTGTGTCATTGCCAACAAAGGGTATATAACAAAGTATTGAGAAACTTTTGTTATTGACCAAATACTTATTTTCCACCATAATTTGCAAATAAATTCATAAGAAATCCTACAATGTGATGTTCTGGATTTTTCTTCTTCTCATTTTGTCTGTCATAGTTGACGTGTACCTATGATGAAAATTACAGGCCTCTCTCATCTTTTTAAGTGGGAGAACTTGCACAATTGGTGGCTGACTAAATACTTTTTTCCCCCACTGTATACCTGGTTTCACATTTGTTTCCAGCAATTATAAAGTAAAATAGATCTAAAACAAGTGTAATTTATATTTACAATTCCCTTATCCAAACGGATTCTATTTTTATTTTGTCACATGCACAGGGTCGCAGATGTAGTTGCAGTGAACAGAGAAATACGAGCTCCAACAGTGGAATACGAGCTCCAACAGTGGAATACGAGCTCCAACAGTGACATACGAGCTCCAACAGTGGAATACGAGCTCCAACAGTGGAATACGAGCTCCATCAGTGACATACGAGCTCCAACAGTGGAATATGAGCTCCAACAGTGGAATACGAGCTCCAACAGTGAAATACGAGCTCCAACAATGAAATACGAGCTCCAACAGTGACATACGAGCTCCAACAGTGGAATACGAGCTCCAACAGTGGAATACGAGCTCCAACAGTGCATGTTTGAATGAAACAATAAAAAACAGGAGTAGTGTATTCAGCATAAAAAATGTTCACTGTGGTGGGGTAGATGTCTGTTGTGGGGAGGGCGGAATGTCCAAAGGGGGAGCAGCAGTGGAGAGGGGGTAGGAGGGGACAGGGGAACTGTGTGGATTGGAACTGTGTGAGGCCACGCACTCGGGGGTATACAGGGAGTACAGGAGGGGACTGAGGACGCACCTTTGTTGGGCCCCGTGTTGAGGATCAGTGTGGAGGAGGTAATGTTGCCTACCTTCACCACTTGGGGGCAGCCCGTCAGAGTGTCCAGGAACCACTTGCGTAGAGAGTAGTTCAGTCCCAAGGCTGTGAGCTTTGTGGTGAGCTTTGAGAGGGCACTATGGTATTGAAGGCAGAGCTGTGGATCTGTGATAGTTAGAATCCCCTGCCACAAACGCCTCGTATCCAACCCGCTGAATTGCTCCTCCATTTGGTTCCTATACTTATGTCTTGATCGATCTGCGTAGGTCATATTTGTACTGTTTAACCATACAATTGTCCCCGGTAACCTTGCCGTGTTGACAAGCACAATCTCTCTCCTTCAGTTTCCTGACAAGGCTGCCATCAATCCACAATTTTTGATTCGGGTATCACATCATCTATGCATTTATTTATGAATTTATGAATTTTTATGAATTTTATGAATCCGGTGACTGAGTCGGGGTATTCATTAATGTTATCCTCAGAGGTGACCCGGAACATATTCCAGTCCACGTGATTAAAACAGTCTTGGAGCGTGGATTCTGATTGGTCAGACCAGCGTTGTACAGACCTGACCACTGGAACTTCCCTCTTGAGTCTTTGTTTGTAGGCGGTGAGGAGCAAAATGGAGTCGTGGTCAGATTTGCCGAAAGGAGGATGGGAGATGGCCTTACACCCGTGCGAAAAGGTGTGTAGTAGTGGTCCAGCATAGAATCTCCACGAATTGCACAGTCAATGTGTTCATATCAATTTGGGAGCACGGTTCTCAAATTACTTTTGTTAAATTCCCCCGCGACAATGAACGCTGCTTCCAGGTACGTGGTCTCCAGTTTGTTCAGGGTCCAATGAAGATCTTTGGGAGCATTGTTGGTGTCGGCTTAGGGCGGGATGTACATAGCTGTTGCGATAATCCCTGAGAACTCTCTGAAGGTAAAAAGGGTGACATTTGACGACCAAGTATTCCAAGTCGGGACAGCAGAAGCTTGCAAGTTCCTGTTCATTTCCCCCGTCACACCACTTGTTCTTGCAAAAGAGAGCCCTCTTCCTATCCGTTCGATGAACTGTAAAACCCGTTGGTTGTATATAATCCGTTTGGATGTCGGAGGAAAACCAGGTCTCAGAAAAACGTTGTTGCAGAATCTGATGGCTCTCGGGTAGGAGATCCTCGCTCTGAGTTCGTCAACTTTATTCACTAATGATTGAACATTGGCGAGTAGTATGCTCGGTAATGGAGGACGGGTCGACCGGCGTCTCAATCTCACTAAACCCCACCCCCCCCTCTCCATCGGTGTCTTTGTCTCCTACTCTCCCACGCTACCCGGTGCCTCACCGAAGAAGCTCAGAAAAGCTCTTTAAAATTGTAACATTTCATTTGTTGCATGTATTTCTTGGGGGATTGGCTGCTCTATATCATGTGGTCTTGACTTCCAGAGTTGCAGGATTGTGATGAAAAGTATTTTGGCTTGATAGCTAGTTTAGCTGGCTGTTTGGATTCAAATAATCCAGCTTTTTGTTTTATCTGTTTGGAAGTATTACACCAAGGACTGCATGTTGTGGCCAGAGATAGCAGAGGAAGTATTGGGACTGTTCAGGGAATGCTCCTAACCGCTGGCAAGCTGTGGTGGCTTTCCAGCAGCCGTGGCATCACCCAGGTGGGTGATACATTCCTGGCAATGGAGGACCAGTACCAGAGAAGCGGCTCCAATGGAGTGACTGACCATCAAGAGAAGCAGGTGTGGTGGGCTGTTGAAGAGGGCCTGTTGTTTCAGACGGTCTTTGTTTCTCCTTGGCCGTTCCACTGAACCTCCACTGAACCTCCGCTGAACCTCCACTGCCTTTCCAGACCAAATTGCCTCAACGTCATCCCAAGCCGACTAAGGTGTTCAATCTCAATCATTGACATGTTTTATTTGTTGTTTTACTTTTTATGCGTGTTGAGATTCTTAGAAAAGCACTATACGAGTTCAAAAATGTATTAATTATTATTATTATTATTGTTATTATTATTATATCTGTAACCCAAGTGTGCCTAGTAGGTCTAATGTGTAGATTAGGCCTACTAGGTTATGTTTGTAATTTCTTTAATTATTTATCTTTAGCCATTTATTTAAGAGGACCACAATGGAAATACATTTTCAAACTTTTTGGTGTCATCCTTGTTGATCTGAAATGCATTATCCACTTGTGGTTGAATTGTGTTTTAAATGATAAAATACATTTATATCAGTGCCATTTAAGATGCGGGAGGATTTTTTTATTTTTTTTTATGATCATGGCCTTATTTCTATTACAGCTTATTGGATGACTGTCATTCATATTCCATTTACCCAGTTCAATGTAACATCGATAGGTTTAGGCTACTACATGATACTCAAATGTTCCCTATACCCATCACGAGGTTGCTACAACCTAGCCTATGAATGAAAGTTTACAATGTAGGTGCACAGGTTCAGAGAATTTTGAGTAATCAAGGTGACAGACAGTGACACATTCAATACCGCCTTGCACACTCTTGCCTGCATCTAGCTGATCTAGGGTGTAATCATTAGTCCAACAGTTGCAAACAAGTTTCTATTGGACAAATTCCGGTATGATTATCACTGTTTCATTCCATTTGCTTCCGTTTAAGACATTTTTTCAACAGAATCGGCGCAATGACTACATCCCTGATCACACGCAAACACAGTTCACTTTCGTAGCAGCCACATACAAACAGCTCATTGAAAATATAATTCCTTCTCGCATCTTTCTACGCGCTCTTCCCTGTCACCTTTCAGCCTTCGCTTGTGGACTTCACTGCACAACGTGAAGTCCACAAGGCTGGGATGGGCTACAGGACAATAGGCAAGCAGCTTGGTGAGAAGGCAACAACTGTTGGCGCAATTATTAGAAAATGGAAGAAGTTCAAGATGACGGTCAATCACACTCGGTCTGGGGCTCCATGCAAGATCTCACCTCGTGGGGCATCAATGATCATGAGGAAGGTGAGGGATCAGCCCAGAACTACACGGCAGGACCTGGCCAATGACCTGAAGAGAGCTGGGACCACAGTCTCAAAGAAAACCATTAGTAACACACTACGCCGTCATGGATTAAAATCCTGCAGCGCACGCAAGGTCCCCCTGCTCAAGCCAGCGCATGTCCAGACCCGTCTGAAGTTTGCAAATGACCATCTGGATGATCCAGAGGAGGAATGGGAGAAGGTCATGTGGTCTGATGAGACAAAAATATAGCTTTTTGGTCTAAACTCCACTCGCCGTGTTTGGAGGAAGAAGAAGGATGAGTACAAACCCAAGAACACCATCCCAACCGTGAAGCATGGAGGTGGAAACATCATTCTTTGGGGATGCTTTTCTGCAAAGGGGACAGGATGACTGCACCGTATTGAGGGGAGGATGGATGAGGCCATGTATCTCGAGATCTTGGCCAACAACCTCCTTCCCTCAGTAAGAGCATTGAAGATGGGTCGTGGCTGGGTCTTCCAGCATGACAACGACCCGAAACACACAGCCAGGGCAACTAAGGAGTGGCTCCGTAAGAAGCATCTCAAGGTCCTGAAGTGGCCTAGCCAGTCTCCAGACCTGAACCCAATAGAAAAACTTTGGAGGGAGCTGAAAGTCTGTATTGACCAGCGACAGCCCCGAAACCTGAAGGATCTGGAGAAGGTCTGTATGGAGGAGTAGGCCAAAATCCCTGCTGCAGTGTGTGCAAACCTGGTCAAGACCTACAGGAAACGTATGATCTCTGTAATTGCAAACAAAGGTTTCTGTACCAAATATTAAGTTCTGTTTTTCTGATGTATCAAATACTTATGTCATGCAATAAAATGCAAATTAATTACTTAAAAATCATACAATGTGATTTTCTGGATTTTTGTTGTAGATTCCGTCTCTCACAGTTGAAGTGTACCTATGATAAAAATTACAGACCTCTACATGCTTTGTAAGTAGGAAAACCTGCAAAATCGGCAGTGTATCAAATACTTCTTCTCCCCACTGTAGCCACTAGAACTAACACATTAGTAAACCCGCTACAATCATGCAGTACAGTGTACAGTGTACAGTCAGCAGTAAGCAGTTTAGCAGTTACACCGGCGGGCCCTGGTGGCAATAAATTAATAAAACCAAAAGCTTAACTTGACTTGGAAGAGTTCCAATGTTGGATAGCCACTGCCAGCTAGCTAACATAGCATCCCTCTCTGTTTGAGTAGGCTAAACTAGCTAGCTACATTCTACACTAAGTAAGTGAAGGTGAAAGTGAAAAAATATATAGCACAAAATATATAAATCTCTCTCTCTCTCTCTCTTGCGCTTCCTAATTTTGGAAGAAATTAATTTGTTCAAAACTGTTTAACTATTGTCTTTCTCTCTCTTTGAGTCAACTACTCACCACGTTTTATACACTGCAGTGCTAGCTAGCTGTAGCTTATGCTTTCAGTACTAGATTAATTCTCTGATCCTTTGATTGGGTGGACAACATGTCAGTTCATGCTGCAAGAGCTCTGATAGGTTGGAGAACGTCCTCTGGAAGTTGTCATAATTACCTCCTAGGTTTTGTATTGAAGTCAATGTACACAGAGGAGGATGGAAGCTAGCTGTCCTCCGGCTCCATGTTGCTACCCTCAGAGTGCTGCTGAGGCTACTGTAGACCTTAATTGCAAAACAGTGTGTTTTAATGAATTATTTGGTGACATGTGAATACATTTAGTATAGTTTTATTTAATAATTATAGCTTTTTTAATGTTTCACTATTTATTTATTTTTTACAGAATTTTCTGAGGAGGATGGTCCTCCCCTTGCTCCTCTGAGGAGCCTCCACTGATCTATATATCTATATGCAGTGGGGAGAACAAGTATTTGATATGCTGCCGATTTTGCAGGTTTTCCTACTTACAAAGCATGTAGAGGTCTGTAATTTGTATCATAGGTATACTTCAACTGTGAGAGACGGAATCTAAAACAAAATCCAGAAAATCACATTGTATGATTTTTAAGTAATTAATTTGCATTTTATTGCATGACATAAGTATTTGATCACCTACCAACCAGTAAGAATTCTGGCTCTCACAGACCTGTTAGTTTTTCTTTAAGAAGCCCTCCTGTTCTCCACTCATTACCTGTTTTAACTGCACCTGTTTGAACTCGTTACCTGTATAAAAGACACCTGTCCACACACTCAATCAAACAGACTCCAACCTCTCCACAATGGCCAAGACCAGAGAGCTGTATAAGGACATCAGGGATAAAATTGTAGACCTGCACAAGGCTGGGATGGGCTACAGGACAATAGGCAAGCAGCTTGGTGAGAAGGCAACAACTGTTGGCGCAATTATTAGAAAATGGAAGAAGTTCAAGATGACGGTCAATCACCCTCGGTCTGGGGCTCCATGTAAGATCTCACCTCGTGGGGCATCAATGATCATGAGGAAGGTGAGGGATCAGCCCAGAACTACACGGCAGGACCTGGTCAGTGACCTGAAGAGAGCTGGGACCACAGTCTCAAAGAAAACCATTAGTAACACACTACGCCGTCATGGATTAAAATCCTGCAGCACACGCAAGGTCCCCCTGCTCAAGCCAGCGCATGTCCAGGCCCGTCTGAAGTTTGCCAATGACCATCTGGATGATCCAGAGGAGGAATGGGAGAAGGTCATGTGGTCTGATGAGACAAAAATATAGCTTTTTGGTCTAAGCTCCACTCGCCGTGTTTGGAGGAAGAAGAAGGATGAGTACAACCCCAAGAACACCATCCCAACCGTGAAGCATGGAGGTGGAAACATCATTCTTTGGGGATGCTTTTCTGTATGGAGGAGTAGGCCAAAATCCCTGCTGCAGTGTGTGCAAACCTGGTCAAGACCTACAGGAAACGTATGATCTCTGTAATTGCAAACAAAGGTTTCTGTACCAAATATTAAGTTCTGCTTTTCTGATGTATCAAATACTTATGTCATGCAATAAAATGCAAATTAATTACTTAAAAATCATACAATGTGATTTTCTGGATTTTTGTTTTAGATTCCGTCTCTCACAGTTGAAGTGTACCTACGATATAAATTACAGACCTCTACATGCTTTGTAAGTAGGAAAACCTGCAAAATCGGCAGTGTATCAAATACTTGTTCTCCCCACTGTATATATAAGCTAGTCCATTGTTCCATCTCCGGGAATTCGGGAAGGTTGGGTGGACGGTGAGTTCCCAGCAATTCATATTCCAATTGTTCTACCCATGTGTATGAAGTAATGCAAGAAAAAAACGAAGTAAGAAAATGTGAGAAAAACACTAGAAAAAACATTTGAAAGAGTAGAAACATGCTAGCTCTTATCAATAGCTCTTATCAAGTTGTAAATTACAGTGCATTGAGAATGGTGTTGTTTCTATCAGAAAAAATCAAGTAGATTTTAAAGATTTTTTTATTTTACCTTTATTTAACCAGGTAAGCCAGTTGAGAACAAGTTCTCATTTACAACTGTGACCTGGCCAAGATAAAGCAAAGCAGTGCGATAAAAACAACAACAACACAGAGTTACATATGGAATAAACAAAACATACAGTCAATAACACAATAGAAAATATATATATACAGTGTGGGCAAATGTAGTAAGTTATGGAGGAAAGGCAATAAATAGGCCATAGTGCAAAATTATTACAATTTAGTATTAACACTGGAGTGATAGATGTGCAGAAGATGATGTGCAAATAGAGATACTGGGGTGCAAATGAGCAAAATAAATAACAATATGGGGATGAGGTAGTTGGGTGGGCTAATTACAGATGGGCTGTGTACAGGTGCAGTGATCGGTAAGCTGCTCTGACAACTGATGCTTAAAGTTAGTGAGGGAGATAAGAGTCTCCAGCTTCAGAGATTTTTGCAGTTCGTTCCTTTCATTTGCAGCAGAGAACTGGAAGGAATGGCGGCCAAAGGAGGTGTTGGCTTTGTGGATGACCAGTGAGATATACCTGCTGGAACGCATACTACGGGTGGGTGTTGCTATGGTGACCAATGAGCTAAGATAAGGCGGGGATTTGCCTAGAAGTGATTTATAGATGACCTGGAGGCAGTGGGTAGAGCAAGGCGCTTGTAACGCCAAGGTAGTGGGTTCGATCCCCGGGACCACCCATACACTAAAAAAAAATTATGCACGCACGACTGTAAGTCGCTTGGATAAAAGCGTCTGCTAAATGGCATATTATTATTATTATTATTCATATGTAGTGAGGGCCAGCCAACGAGAGCATACAGATCATAATGGTGGGTAGTATATGGGGCTTTCGTGATGGCACTGTGAAAGACTACATCCAATTTGCTGAGTAGAGTTTTGGAAGCTATTTTGTAAATGACATCGCCGAAGTCAAGGATCGGTAGGATAGCCAGTTTTACGAGGGCATGTTTAGCAGCATGAGTTAAGGAGGCTTTGTTGCGAAACAGGAAGCTGATTCTAGATTTAACTTTGGATTGGAGATGCTTAACGTGAGTCTAGAAGGAGAGTTTACGGTCTAACCAGACACCTAGGTATTTGTAGTTGTCCACATGTTCTAAGTCAGACCCGCCGAGAGTAGTGATTCTAGTCGGGCGGGCGGGTGCAAGCAGCGTTCGATTGAAGAGCATGCATTCAGTTTTACTAGCGTTTAAGAACAGTTGGAGGCTACGGAAGGACTTTTGTATGGTATTGAAGCTCGTTTGGAGGTTTGTTAACACAGTGTCCATTGAAGGGCCAGATGTATACAAAATGGTGTCGTCCGCGTAGAGGTGGATCCGAGCGTCACCAGCAGCAAGAGCGACATCATTGATATACACAGAGAATAGAGTCGGCCCGAGAATTGAACCCTGTGGCACCCCCATAGAGACTGCCATAGGTCCAGACAACAGGCCCTCCGATTTGACACATTGAACTCTATCTGAGAAGTAGTTGGTGAACCAGGCGAGGCAGTCAGTTGAGAAACCAAGGCTATTTAGTCTGCCAATAAGAATGCGGATCTCGATGAAGGGCCAGATGTTGGCGGAGTGTGCTAATGTAGTGAATAACTCAAACTTAGGGTGGAGGTTTCTGATGTTAACGTGCAAGAAACCAAGGCTTTTACAGTTACAGAAGTCAACAAATGATAGCGCCTGGGGAGTAGGAGTGACACTGGGGGTTACAGGGCCTGGGTTAACCTCTACATCACCGGAGGAATAGAATAAGGATACGGTAAAGGCTTTAAGAACTGGTCTTCTAGTGCGTTGGGTACAGAGAATAAAAGGGGCAGATTTCCGGGCGTTGTAGAATAGATTCAGGGCATTATGTACAGAAAAGGATATGGAAGGATATGAGTACAGTGGAGGTAAACCTAAGCATTGGGTAACGATGAAAGAGATAGCATCACTGGAGGCACCGATTGAGCCGGTCTCCGCGTGTATGGGGGGTGGGACAAAGGAGCTATCTGAGGCAGGTTGAGCTGGACTGGGGGCTCTACAGTGAAATAGTACAATAAGAACTAACCCAAACAGCTATAGGCATATTGACATGGGAGAGAGGCATAACGCAATCACAGGTGTTATTCGAGAGAGCTAAGACAACAACTGGTAATGGCGACGAAAGTTTGGGCTGAGGCTAAACAGATCAACTGGAGGGGTACCGTGTAAAGGAACAGTCCAGCAGGAATCAGCTGTGTAGCTGAATGATCATAAGGTCCAGTGAACAGCAATAGGTGAGTCCGGGAGCAGTTCGTAGGCTGCTACAGCACAGGCGAGCAGGAGGCACGGCTGTTGATTGCGCGTGCTAGCGGGCCGGGGCTAGCAGATGGATCTTCATGGTCGTCGCAACGGGAAGCCTGTTGAAACCACATCAGACGATTACGTCGGCAGACCAGTCGTGATGGATCAGCGTGGCTCCGTGTCAACACTAGGAGGTCCCGTTCAGTTGACAGAGAGGTAGATAGCCGGGAGATGGGCCTGGCTCAAAGCTAGCTCAAGGCTAACTGGTGCGTGCTTCGGACAGTGGTGATTAGCCAACAACAACAACAGCCATTCGGTTGCAGCTAGCTAGTTGCGATGATCCGGTGTTAAGGTCCAGTAGATTCAGTGATTCCGGCAGAAAATCCGATATGCTCTGGGTCGATAGCACGCTGTGCAGACTGACCGATAATTGTCCAGGCTAGAGCTGGCTGGTAGGTAGTGCAGGCCACGGACAATGGTGAAGACTACTAACGGTGGCTAATAGCTAATAGCAAGTAGCTAGTTAGCTGGCTAGCTGGCTAGTTTCAGCCGTGGGTTCTCGATAAAAGGTATGAAAAAATAATAGAATCCGTTCCACATTGGGTGAGGCGGGTTGCAGGAAAGTATATTTTAGTTAAAGGATGGAAAAGTGAGATAGAGAAATATATACAAAAAAAATACAAAAAAAAACTGGCTATTTACACGAGGACACAACAGAATACACGACCACACTGCTACGCCATCTTGGAACTGGTAGCGCCGCTAGACCTTATTCATGGTTTCCTCGCGCGTAATGGGAGTGGAATTAATAGAGAATTAAGCCGAGGTCAGAATACGGAGTATCTGTAGACACGCCTCCACCACACCTTCATTTATTCGATCTCCACCCCAAACGAATAGCGGGTGAATAGCATGCTGTTCTCATGCTTCAGTTGAAGGTCAGAACACACATAGAGAGAAAAGTGCATAAAAAAAGGGAATTAAGTTCCCTTTACGTGTGCTTAACTCAGGTCTGAGTCAGCCCCATAGAGCAGGGGTGGGCAACCCTGTTCCTGGAGTGCTGCAGGTACCGCAGGATTTTGTTCCAACTAGGCACCACACCTGACCAACTGAGAAAATTGATCAAGTTCAGTGATTGACTAAATTCAACCCACCTGTTCTTCCAGGTCGGTTAAATCAAAAACATGAAGTGGCACTCCAGGACCAGGGTTGCCTACCCCTCTACCCTAGAGCATGAGCCACAGACCGTACTTCTAACGGCCTTCTATGAAACACACTGTGGGGGGCTAGGAGAGGTTCTTCCCTCCCTGTCTCCTGGGTGTCGTGAGCAGACCTACACTTCTCATTTTTGAACACGCTTCGCAAAAGGACGGAGGATTGACTGATGTTTACTCTAGGACACCCTCCCACTTCCCTCTCTCAGCCTCTTTCCACTTTTAGCCCTGTCGTTCTGACTGCTTTTTTTTTTTTCCACTGTATATCCATCCCACTGCTGTATATCCTACCCAGCAGGCTGGTTCCATTTCTTTGGACATGAGAGGGCCGAGGTCAGACATGTATATGTGACTGAGGGGGCCACTCAAAGCCAGTGAAGATAAACCAACAGTCCTTTCCTCCCTTTTCTCTCTCCTTCTCCTCCTCCCTTCCCTCCTCGATGCCCACTACTGTGTATGAGGTCATAAATCTTAGTGAGGAGCAAATGGGTCCTCTGAGGTTGACCTGGCGTACACACAGACTTCCTCTGTCCACCTCACTTCACTGAGTAGTTCCTCTGAGGTTGAGCCGGTATACACACAGACTTCCTCTGTCCACCTCACTTCACTGAGCACTCACCAGGGGTGTGAAGTGCCCGTACACACACACACACACGCACACACACACGCACGCACACACACACACACACACACACACACACACACAACCCGCACACCGTGTGTGTGTGTTTGTGTGCGCGCGCACGTGTGTGTGTGTCTGCGTGCGTGTGTGTTCATGTTTGTGTGTGCGTGCGTGCGCACATGTGTGTGAGCGTGCGTGTGTGTGTTCATGATTATGTGTGTATCTGTAGCATTTCTGTGGGAATCCATGCTTTATGGTCCGTCTGTGTGGGGAAGTGATTGCACATTGACCTGGATCGGCAGTCAACAGTGACCTGACATCTCAATTCGATCAGATCGATTTCTTTCCTTCATCCAATCCTGAATGGATGGAATAGCGCTTTGAGACGTGGCGGCCGGCTTGTGAGTCCGTCAGAAGGACTCTTTGCTCTATGATGAACAACAATAAGGTAGAAAACGGACGCATGTGTGCAGCGTTGGTCGTAACCAGAGATCACACAGAGAGGGTCTTCAGAGTCGGGATCTGAGGCTGAATCAGGCCGTAATCACACGCCGGCCCATCTTGTTGGAAATTGCACTGTTTGTAATTAACGCTCAATTAAACCCGACATGGCCGCCCCAAATCCCTGTAAATTAATGGATTAGCCGGCGCAGCTGGCCTGCATTGGACTGCTTATACAGCAGATAGAGTTACCTTGTTAAGGTAGATTCCCCTCAATGATAGTATTTAGAAGATTTGTTTCATCCCCCCCGGCCCTGCAGCCCCAGAGAATCAGAGAAAGAGGGACCAGAGAGAGGGAGGGAAGTGCACGGCTCTAAAGACATATTGTGGTAACTTCACCATTTGATTACACTGCAGCAATCACATGCTGGAGGAAGGAATGTGAGGAATCCATCTGCAGACGTATTCATCTGAGTGTGTATTACGCTTTTATTAACAACATATGGAAGCTGGGGGGAGACAAGCCTCGCTTTCAGCTGCACCACGTAAGAAAGGGGAGCAGAGAGGAGGGAGGAGGGAGGGAGGAGGGGTGGAGGGAGGAGGAGGGAGGGAGGAGAGGTGGAGGAGGGAGGAGGAGGAGGAGGAGGGAGGAGAGGTGGAGGAGGAGCGAGGAGAGTTGGAGGAGGAGAGGGAGGAGAGGGAGGGAGGAGGAGGAGGGAGGAGAGATGGAGGAGGGAGGAGAGGTGGAGGGAGGAGGAGGAAGGAGAGGTGGAGGGAGGAGGAGGAAGGAGAGGTGGAGGGAGAGAGGTGAGGGAGGAGAGGTGGAGGAGGGAGGGAGGGAGGGAGGAGGAGGGAGGAGAGGTGGAGGAGGAGCGAGGAGAGGGAGGGAGGAGAGGTGGAGGGAGGAGGGAGGAGGGAGGAGGAGGGAGGGAGGAGAGGTAGAGGGAGGGAGGAGGAGGAGGGAGGAGAGCTGGAGGAGGAGCGAGGAGAGTTGAGGGAGGAGAGGTGGAGGGAGGTGAAGGAGGGAGGGAGGAGAGAGCCAAGAGAGGTGGAGGGGAGCTTATCCTTCAACATTGCCTCGTCTGTGTGCGTTGAGATTTGACGCACAAAGGTGCATTGAAGGGCGAGAGAACTGTATCTGGTTTGTGGAGGCTGAGGGCTTTGTCTGTGGCTCTCCCACAGTTTGCCGTGGCATTAGCAGGGTAAACATGGGGGCGTGACACGCTGACCTGTCCTACGAGGTGACTAATAGTCCTAGTACTCCATCACGACACAGGCCCACAGGCTGCAGACACTCACACACTCACACACACACACACACACACACTCACGCACGCACGCACACACTCACACACGCACACACTCACACACACTTACACACTCACACACGCACACACACTCACACACTGGCCTGTTGACTCTGGTGAATGATCAGCCGCATGGTGTTGCGACAGGACACTTTACCCAGACCCACGTATCTGCAGTCACTTGAAGTCCGTGCTTATAACAAACACATAAGCCATCGATTGAGGGGGCATTTAAGGTGATCATTACCGATCGCTCGCTAAAGTGAGAATGTCGATGAGGGTCACGGGTGTTGTTATGGTGATAGGTAATTGATCAATTCTTTCCTCATTGTCAAAGTTGTAATCGTTCATCTAGAAATGATGCATTGATTGAAATGAATGACCAGGTGTGGAGCAGCAGGTTTCTGTTGTGGCATTTTCCATGCCACTCCTCCTTCTAGCTGGCAGTGGGTGGTTGGCTGCCATTTTGTGTTGTCACAGCGTTGCTCTTAACCTGCTCTCTCTGTTTGGACAGTAATGACATTTAATCTGTTTGCCTGTCTCCTACACAATAGCAACCCTTCCATTCTCTAAAACAACAAGCACACAGTAGACAATAAAATAGGAATCTGCAGGTATTTCTTCTCACCAGCAAGGAGCTAGTAGTTAGTTACTCCCAAACTTTATTTAAACAAACAGAGAGGCCTGAGATGATGATGGTTATGAACGTAAACCTGCAGCTCACTATAAGTAAATAGTCACTGACTCTACACTGTCACCAAGCTCAGGGCCCTGGGTCTCGAAACCACCCCTCTCCAACTGGATCCTGGACATTCTGATGGGCTTACCACAGGCTGTGAGGATTGGCAACAACACCTACACCACTCTTACTCTCAACACGGGTGCCCCCCAGGGATGTGTCCTCACCCCACTGCTGTACTCCCTGTTCACCCATGTCTGCGTGGCTTTGCACGACACCAACTCCATCATCAAGTTTGCTGACGACACCACGGTTGTATGCCTGATCACTGACAACGATGAGTCAGCCTACAGGGAGGAGGTCAGTCAGAGACCTGACAGTGTGGTGCCAGGACAACAACCTCTCCCTCAACGTCAGAAAAACTAAGCAGTTGATTGTCGACTTCAGGAAGCAGGGGAGGAGGACACACCCTGATCCTCATCGATGGGACTGCAGTGAAAAGAGTAAACATCTTCAGGTTCCTCGGCGTCCACATCACAAGAGAACCTCACATAGACCGACAACACCACCGTCCTGGTCAAGAATGCGCAACAGTGCCTCTACTTCCTCAGGCGGCTGAAGACATTCAGCCCCCCCCCCCCCTCCCCTCGGGTACTGTCTAAATTCTACCACAGCACCATCGAGGGTGTCCTGCTGCTCCATCCACGACCACAAGGCCATTCAGCGGGGGGTGAAGATGGACCAGTTTATCACTGGAGCCGTGCTCCCACCCATACAGGACATCTATGTGTAAATATCTTCAATTAGTTTGACTGCCTTCTTGTATTATATTTGTATGCTATTTTTATTAATGGAGTTTTTATTTTCTAGTACTCTTTTATTCACTTCATTACTTTTCTATTGTTGTTGAATTGTCGAGAGGTGAACCTGCAACTAAGCATTTCATTGCACTGTGTACTCCACGTATATCATGGGCATATGACTAATAAACAAACTTGAACTTTAACCTTCTGACACTGTCTTATACGCAGGTTTCTCACCAGCAACAAACCACTACAAAACACACTTCATTTGCTGATAACACTCAATAATATGAGCTGCTGAAAGTCAGTCAGTTAGTCAGTTAGTCAGTCAGTCAGTCAGTCAGTCAGTCAGTCAGTTAGTCAGTCAGTTAGTCAGTCAGTTAGTCAGTCAGTTAGTCAGTCAGTCAGTCAGTTAGTCAGTCAGTTAGTCAGTCAGTCAGTTAGTCAGTTAGTTAGTCAGTCAGTTAGTCAGTCAGTCAGTCAGTTAGTCAGTCAGTCAGTCAGTCAGTCAGTTAGTCAGTCAGTCAGTTAGTCAGTCAGTTAGTCAGTCAGTCAGTCAGTTAGTCAGTCAGTTAGTCAGTCAGTCAGTCAGTCAGTCAGTCAGTCAGTCAGTCAGTCAGTCAGTCAGTCAGTTAGTCAGTCAGTTAGTCAGTCAGCCAGTCAGTCAGTCAGTCAGTCAGTCAGTTAGTCAGTCAGTCAGTTAGTCAGTTAGATAGTCAGTCAGTCAGTCAGTCAGTCAGTCAGTTAGTCAGTCAGTCAGTCAGTCAGTCAGTCAGTCAGTCAATCAGTTAGTCAGTTAGATAGTCAGTCACTTAGTCAGTCAGTCAGTCAGTCAGTCAGTCATTCAGTCAGTCAGTCAGTGAGTCAGTCAGTCAGTCAGTCAGTCAGTCAGTCAGGATAGGAGAGGCTGTCGAAGCAGCGTGGTTATTTTTCCGCTCCCGAGGTGTTAAAAAGTAATGACATGGCGTTGGAGGGAAACACCATCCTGGGGGCCTCCTGGCCTGGCTGCCGTTGGCTGTGTCCCAAATGGCACCCTATTCCCTATATGGTGCACTTCTTATCAAAATAAAAGTGCTCTATAAAGGAAAAAAAGATGCTATTCGCCACCTGTTGTCTCTGGTGTTAACGGCAGAAGGGATTATGAAACACGGTAGTAGCTTCCCATTCCTGCCGTTGTTTGACTAACAGATTTGCAAGATACTGTCAGCCTCAAGTCTTAAGTGAGGGTGGGAATGTTGTCCTTATCTGATCCACTTGTTAATACACTCTTTCTTAAAGCCTGGGAGGAGTGGAAATAGACTCCAGTAGCTAGCGGCACACGCGGGTTCAGCATGTAGCCAAGGCACCGTTGTTTAAAGACACGGTGTGTCAATTCCAATGTAAGTTCAAGTAAAACTCCACACGTCTGATGTGTTATTAATCTGTAAATGTCTAATACAGGTCTGATACTGTAAGCATTTAAACGTGGAGGAAACTCCATTTGAATGTCAGGATGAAAACGTAAGAGGATTGCGATGCAGCAGGAGTCAGCTGTGCAGGTCTGTGCATGTGGAGGTGCTGTGTGCAGAGAACACTGTCATCCCCTGTGCCAACCAACCACTCACCCAGTCATCCGTCTGACTTCTATGGGGAACCCAGAAGAAGGGGAAATATGTGTACGAGGGGCTCAGCAGCCTGCAGTACCTCTATCTACAGGTAGGGGAATAGAATAGAAATCGTAGCTATATTAGATAGCTAGTTACACACATCATGGCTACAGTGAGAAGCCAACCGTAATCCAGTGAACACAAGCCTCCTGACACCACATCCTACTTTCTATATTTGTCTTATACAGATGTAGGATTTTAATTTGACCAGTTGTGTCGTGGGAGTAAAATAATCCTGCAGCAAGAGGATTTGATTATTCTCTAAAAAAGTAATAATTTATAATGTTAAATTCGTTTTGATAGGTTACAGTGGGCTACAGTCTAGGTGTGAGATCTAGTGAGAGACAGAGAACTGCGGGTTTTCTGTGAATGTGTGTAAATCACAAGGCTCATTTGAATTTCCAGCAGCCCAGTAAAAATTCTCAGCGACAACTGAGTGATCAAATGAAGACACCACATCTGAATGTACAGCACAGTACAGGGCCCTGACCATGTGACACGGTGACCTCTAACATCTAACAGGACGAGGGAAGGCATGCAAGAGGACGAACGACAAAGACCACCCTCGTTAGTTAGGAATTTGTTTACCCTCCGTCTAGAGTTGTGACCTGTAATGGGCCATGAAGCCCTCTGGTCAACAGAGGATTACCCAAGAGGCTGTGGGGCGAGGCACACTTCCCACTGGGCGATAGCTACCCTAAGCCCCACTGATAACAACCATTACTAATGGAAATTAGGCAATTAGATCTGTGTTAATGCCTGATGGCTTGCGACATGTTTGGTGACTGAATCGCTAAGGATGTGGTCTATCTGGTCTCTCTCGCTCTCGGTCTCGCTCTCTCTCTCTCCCTCTCTCTCTCTCTCTCTGTCTCTCTCTCTCTCTCTCTCTCTCTCTCCCTCTCTCTCTCTCCGTCTCTCTCTCTCTCTCTCTCTCTCTCTCTCTCTCTCTCTCTCTCTCTCTCTCTCTCTCTCTCTCTCTCTCTCTCTCTCTCTCTCTCTCTCTCTCTCTCTCTCTCTCTCTCTCTCTCTCTCTCTCTCTCTCTCTCTCTCTCTCTCTCTCTCTCTCTCTCTCTCTCTCTCTCTCTCTCTCTCTCTCTCTCTCTCTTTCTACTCTCTCTTTATTTATTTATATTTAAGAATAAAATAGAATAGCCATTCTTTGAGCCTACTTTCAATTTGCATTTCTATTGGCCAGAAATATTACATTAGTGAATTCCAGGAGCCGTTCCACAGCACTCCAGCTGAAGTTGTTAATTTAGTTTGAGCCTGAGTCTCTCTGGAGCTGAAGTACTGAGTGCTCTATGCTCTCTCTGGAGCTGAAGTAGTGAGTGCTCTATGCTCTCTCTGGAGCTGAAGTAGTGAGTGCTCTACGCTCTCTCTGGAGCTGAAGTAGTGAGTGCTCTATGCTCTCTCTGGAGCTGAAGTACTGAGTGCTCTATGCTCTCTCTGGAGCTGAAGTAGTGAGTGCTCTATGCTCTCTCTGGAGCTGAAGTAGTGAGTGCTCTATGCTCTCTCTGGAGCTGAAGTAGTGAGTGCTCTATGCTCTCTCTGAAGCTGAAGTAGTGAGTGCTCTATGCTCTCTCTGGAGCTGAAGTACTGAACGCCCTATGCTCTCTCTGGAGCTGAAGTACTGAACGCCCTATGCTCTCTCTGGAGCTGAAGTAGTGAGTGCTCTATGCTCTCTCTGGAGCTGAAGTAGTGAGTGCTCTATGCTCTCTCTGGAGCTGAAGTAGTGAGTGCTCTATGCTCTCTCTGGAGCTGAAGTAGTGAGTGCTCTATTCTCTCTCTGGAGCTGAAGTAGTGAGTGCTCTATGCTCTCTCTGGAGCTGAAGTAGTGAGTGGCCTATGCTCTCTCTGGAGCTGAAGTAGTGAGTGCTCTATTCTCTCTCTGGAGCTGAAGTAGTGAGTGCTCTATGCTCTCTCTGGAGCTGAAGTAGTGAGTGGCCTATGCTCTCTCTGGAGCTGAAGTAGTGAGTGCTCTATGCTCTCTCTGGAGCTGAAGTAGTGAGTGCTCTATGCTCTCTCTGGAGCTGAAGTAGTGAGTGCTCTATGCGCTCTCTGAAGCTGAAGTAGTGAGTGCTCTATGCTCTCTCTGGAGCTGAAGTACTGAACGCCCTATGCTCTCTCTGGAGCTGAAGTACTGAACGCCCTATGCTCTGGAGCTGAAGTAGTGAGTGCTCTATGCTCTCACTGGAGCTGAAGTAGTGAGTGCTCTATGCTCTCTCTGGAGCTGAAGTAGTGAGTGCTCTATTCTCTCTCTGGAGCTGAAGTAGTGAGTGCTCTATGCTCTCTCTGGAGCTGAAGTACTGAACGCCCTATGCTCTCTCTGAAGCTGAAGTACTGAACGCCCTATGCTCTGGAGCTGAAGTAGTGAGTGCTCTATGCTCTCTCTGGAGCTGAAGTACTGAACGCCCTATGCTCTCTCTGGAGCTGAAGTAGTGAGTGCTCTATGCTCTCTCTGGAGCTGAAGTAGTGAGTGCTCTATGCTCTCTCTGGAGCTGAAGTAGTGAGTGCTCTATTCTCTCTCTGGAGCTGAAGTAGTGAGTGCTCTATGCTCTCTCTGGAGCTGAAGTAGTGAGTGCTCTATGCTCTCTCTGGAGCTGAAGTAGTGAGTGCTCTATGCTCTCTCTGGAGCTGAAGTAGTGAGTGGCCTATTCTCTCTCTGGAGCTGAAGTAGTGAGTGCTCTATGCTCTCTCTGGAGCTGAAGTAGTGAGTGCTCTTTTTTCTCTCTGGAGCTGAAGTAGTGAGTGCTCTATGCTCTCTCTGGAGCTGAAGTAGTGAGTGCTCTATGCTCTCTCTGGAGCTGAAGTAGTGAGTGGCCTATGCTCTCTCTGGAGCTGAAGTAGTGAGTGCTCTATGCTCTCTCTGGAGCTGAAGTAGTGAGTGGCCTATGCTCTCTCTGGAGCTGAAGTAGTGAGTGGCCTATGCTCTCTCTCGCTCATCCACTCCATTAAAGGACTTTGTTTTAATCCAGCAGGGATTTCAACATCCCCTCAGTGGCCTATAGGTCTTAGTGTGAGAGATAGTAGGGGGCAGGGATGGTTTGAGCGCTGGTAGGAATGCCCAAACAGTGCTAAAACAACCGTAGCGTTTCAATCCTGTGAGTAAAGAAAACAACATACCTGTTTTGATGAATGGGAGTTTCTGCCTAGTTTACTCTGCACCGTGAACACCTAGTCATCTTAGCAGAAACAACGCACACATAGCTAACCCAACAGAAAAGAAGAAGGTGAGCGTACGGAGTGTAGGGTAGAGGTAGCAGAGAGACTCTGCTAATGTCAAGAAGATGAGCTGACCTTCCAAGCCCAGTTCCATACAAACACACCGGGGTCCCACACA